>NW_004949179.1:1487574-1511546 GCF_000317375.1 Microtus ochrogaster
TGTGTGTGTGTGTGAGAGGGTGAGAGCTGTGTGTGTGTGTGTGTGTGTGTGAGGGATGGTGAGAGCTGTGTGTGTGTGTGTGAGGGTGAGAGCTGTGTATGTGTGTGTGTGATGGTGAGAGCTGTGTGTGTGTGTGTGTGTGTGTGAGTGTGAGGGACGGTGAGGGGTGTGTGTGTGTGTGTGTGTGTGTGTGTGTGTGTGTGTGAGGGACGGTGAGAGGTGGGTGTGTGGAGCACTGACAGTTGGGTGAGCTGTGAATAATGTTGGTGGATTTGGGGCTGTGATAGGTAGATTCGCTGGGAAATGTGTGCTGGCCACTGTCCCCTTCCTCCAGCCCACTAGTCATGTCATGAATTGTCTGGGCTTCACTCGGCTCACTTGCCCTCTTGCCCATCCTGTCTCTGTCCTTGTGTTCTCTGATCTCCCGTCTCCCAGCGTTCTTCCATATTTTGCATCCTGCTGTGTCTTCCTTGAACACTGCGTAGCCACCCCCTTCACCCTGATGTCCAGGCTTTTTCCCCAGACCCCTTCTGTCTCCTTTCCCCCATACACCATGCATGGTCCCCCTGCCAGGTTGTGCCTGTGTGTGGAGGGAAGGGGCCTGGGTGGCCCTTCTCACTGACCCCAGCCTCACCCCCAGCCTCACCCTGTTTGCCAAAATCTGCGAGAAGACGGTTCTGAAGCGTGTGCTGAAGGAGCTGTGGAAGCTGGTGATGAACACCATGGAGAAGACCATCGTTCTGCCGCCGCTCACAGACCAGACGGTGAGGCCCGCGCCCCGGACAGTGCACCTCCGGAGGGGGGGAGGGGCTAGGGTAATGACACCAGGGATCAGCAGGGTCACTCAGGTGTGTCTTCCAGGGGTGACGATAAGGTGAAGGGCCCAGGGCTGGTGGCAGGATGCCCCTAGGTGGGCTTACAGGGGGAGGAGGGTGGAGAGGCCTCAGCCAGTTGCCTGTAGCTGGGAGCTGAGGACCCTCTGGGCAGGGCCAGGGCTGGGGGGTGTCAGTGCCTCAGTGTCCTCCCAACCACACTGGGCCCTCCCAGGGCCACTCACAGTGACTTATTCCCCTCTCCCCACCCTGCCCCCATTCCGGCTGGCAGATGATTGTAAGTAGAGAGCCGTTTGTCCATCTGTCTGTTCATCGTCGTCGGTCTTTCGCTGTGTGTCTGGACTGGGGCTACCCCCACCCTTCCAGTGCCCCCTCCTCCCCTCATCCTGACTTTGTATCTGTGTGCTGGGGGGTGGGCATTGAGAGGGGTGGGGCTGGGAGACCACGCCCCTCCCAGACTCAAAGCAGGGCTACATCCACATTGTCAGCCCACTCTGTCATGTCCAACCCTGTCCCTGTCCCTTAGATGGAAGCCACCCAGTCTCAGAAGCAGACAGAGGCAGGGGTGGGGTCTTCCCTTCTGCATGCAGTGTGCCCTCATGACTCTCCTAGTGTGCAACCACTAGTGCACACTCCCCTAGTGCACACACTAGTGCTCACACCTGCACACCGGGAGGACCAGCTGGAGATGCAGCTGTCAGGCAGTCTGGGTGTCACAGCTTTGCCCAGACCATGGCCTGGGAAGTGGATCTTCTTACCAGGATTCCGAGCTGTCAGAGTGGCAGGGAGGGATGGAGGCCTCCAAATGCTCCCCAGTGACCTGTGCACCTCAGAAAACCCATCTTCCACGCCCTTTGTGGGTCAGGCTAGGCCACCGTGACATTTTACTTTGTCCCAAGCTCACCTTGCCAGTGGGCACGACTTGGGTCTCTGTAGCCACCTCGTAGCATCACGCCAGTGCCCAGGTTACAGTTGTAGAAAGAGTGTAAAGGAATACATGATACTGATGGCTTGTGGCAGGTCACCTTCACGACAACCCTCTGAGGGAGGAGGTCTCAATCCAATCAATTTGATGAGGAAAACCAAGGCTGGGAGAGAGGCCACCTGGCTCAGGCCACAAGCATGTGCCAGAGATTTCTTGGATTCGGATCTGTCTCAGTGTGGAGTGGGGTGCTTCTGCTAACCTGGGATCCAGTGGGCTCCTTTGTACACCAAATGTAAATGGCTTATATTTTAACAGTGGCTTTTACCTTGGGCTTTCTCTGGTTCTGGCTCTCTTTTCTCCTGCTCCTCTTTCTCTCCCCTCCCCTCCCTTCCTTTCTCTCCCTCCTCTTCCCTGCTTCCCATCCTCCTCCACCTTCCTCCCTCTTTTTTTCTTCCCTCTTTCCTCTTCCTTGTTTTCTGGCTTCCTCCTCCCCCTTCCTATTTAGTCCTCCCCTCCTCCCTTCATTCTCCCTCAGGATCATACACCTTCTCTTCTTGTTCCTCCCCTTCTTCCCCTCTCTTAAGAGGGAGCTCCCATAGGTCCCCAGCTTTCCCCAATCCCTAGCCAGTGCAGCCCCCAGTCCCCACATGGGTGAGTGTGATGTGCCTGGGTCCTGACCTCGCTGTGACATTGTTTCTGCAGGGCACCCTCTTGAGAAAACATGGCAAGGGCCTAGAAAAGGTAATGAGGGCCTCGGCTTGCCGGGGTCCCACGTGTCCGGGTGAGAGTGCTCCTGCCGTTCATTCATGCAAAGGTCAGCTGAGGCCACGGTGGGAAGTGGCTCTTGATCTCATCCTTAGGGACTGAGCTCAGATCATTCCCCAGAGTCAGGGATGTGTGTACCCAACTCCAGGCTCAGGTTCTTGTTGCTTTAATGGATGTTTACTGTACAGAGGTGGGGCTGTGGGCAGCTGCTTGATTCTGCACTCATACGGGATACGCCAGGCCTCTCTGTGCACTAAATGGGTGTTTGTGTTATGGCTGAGCATAGGGCATTCCCAGGCAGTTTTCTAGGGGCGCGGTACCCATGTAGCATCCATGTGGTGAGAGATGTGTGGATCTGAATGTGATCATGCAAAACATGTGTGTTCTGGCCTGTGAGCCTCCTATACATGGGATTTAATAATTCTTGATGAGTGTGAGTATCTGCAGAAGCTGTTTGTAGATCTAGAAAGTGTTGGTGTGTGCATGCAAGTGCTTGACTCTGTGTGTGTGTGAGAGAGAGCATCCGTGTCTGTGTATGTGAGCATGTGTGTGTGTCTGTGTGTGCATGAAAGTGCTTGACTGTGTGTGTATGTGTGTGTGTGAGCATGTGTGCCTGTGTGTGTGAGCATGTGTGTGTGTGTCTGTGTGTGCATGAAAGTGCTTGACTGTGTGTGTATGTGTGTGTGTGTGATCATGTGTGCCTATGTGTATGAGCATGTGTGTGTGTCTCTGTGTGTGTCTGTGTGTGCATGCAAGTGCTTGACTCTCTGTGTGTGTGTGTGCGAGCATGTGTGCCTGTGTGCATGTGTATGTGAGCAAGTGCGTGTGTGATTGTGTGCCTGTGTGCTTGTGTATGTGAGCAAGTGCGTGTGTGCATGTGTGCCTGTGTGCATGTGTATGTGAGCAAATGTGTGTGTGCATGTAAGTGCTTGACTGTGTGCTTGTGTATGTGAGCAAGTGCGTGTGCCTCTACGTGTGCATGCATGTTTTTGACTGTGTGTGCGCGCTTGTGTGAGCATATGTACCTGTGTGTGCACCTTCGAACATGTATGTGTGAGTATATATGTGTCATGTGTCTGTGTGCATGCTTGTGTTTGACTGTGTGCATGTGTGTGAGCGTGTCTGTGTGAGCTTGTGTGTATGCGTCTGTCTGTGTGAGTATGTGTGTCTGTGTGTGCGTGTACACTGAAGGAGTTGTAGGTTTATCATGACATTTTCCTGTGGTTAGGCCTCCCCAGGAAAGGCTTGGTGCATGCGGGGTGTGTGCAGAGACCTGGAGCCTCCTTGACTCCTCCTCAAGTGCCACAGCACCCGAGGCTGGGGTTGCAGCTTCTAGGCCCCTGTATGCTGTGGAGAACTAGCATCTGCTTCAGTAATTGGGAGGGAGCTCATGATGTGACTCTAGGGGGCAGGGAAGTCCCACTGAGTATCCTCCCAGCAGCCACCAGAACTCTGACCTCCGCCTGGTTCTCTCCACAGGGCAGGGTGAAACTGCCAAGCCACTCAGACGTAAGCGCGGCCTCTCACTGTCTGTCTGGCTCCCACCCCATCCTTCTCCTTCCCTGCCCCTTCCACTCTGTGGTCCGTGCCGTCGGGGCGTCCTGTGGCCCTGTCCGTTATTCTTCTTCCTCTGTCTGTCCGGCTTGCTTGTGGGTGGGGAGGGAAGGGCAGTAGGAGGCATGAAGGATGCTCAAGAGGGTCCCTGCTTCGCAGCGGAGCACAGGTGGGTGCAACAGGGGAAATGAGGTAACTCCGGCTCCCGATCTCGGGGAGTCCTGAGGCCGTGGGGCTGAGGGGTGTGTGGCGCAGTGGAAGTCTTAAGCTCGCAGGCCCAGATTCTGGCTTCCATCCTGACCTGTGTGAGGTCTTGTCTTCCGTCCTGGAAGGACAGAATAACACACAGAATAGCACAGCATGCGGTAGCAAAAAACCATAGGTCTCCAGAAGTCTGGAGCAGCCCAACCAGAATGCCCTGGGACAAGCTCATTCCAACAAATCCCTAATCATCCAGGGAGAGACCAGGCCCAGAGGGGGCAAGGCCCTCCAGCTCGGCAGTGTCTCTAAGGCTGGGACCCAGTCCGCCATGCATTCATTGCCTGTGAGGAGACCAAGACAGCAAATGATTCACCAAAGACATCCACACCCCTTCAAGGCCACTGGTGGCTGTGATTCCCCCATGTGTGGGGACACTGGCTCAGAGGGGTTAAGTCACCTGTCTGGGCTGCCCAGCTGGGGATTTCACCTAGACCTGCCTGGCATTATCACAACCACAATTGCCATCTGGTGGGTGTCTCTGGGAGACGTGGTATATACAGCCGCCAGTGTATGAGGGATCTTCTGGATTCTCAGAGTAGAATCCCCACCGAGGGGCGGCTAAGGGGAGGGAACCCCCCTGGGTGCCTCCCCTCACCACACACAGCCTGCTCACACCTACCTGTTTCTCTTGTATCTTCCAACTGTGGGACCATAGAGGGTGTGAGGGAGCCAGGCTTCTCCAAGGACAAGGTCTCACTGAGAGGCTCCTGACCCCTCTGTCCATCGGTCGCCAGGAACCTTTGGATAGGAACCAAATGGCAGACAGGCCAGGGGGTCGCTCAGGAAGGGAGACCATTTAGAAAATTCACACCGTCACCCATGCTGTCTGCTGCTTCCCACAGGGAACACAGATGATCTTCAATGCGGCCAAGGAGCTGGGCCAGCTGTCTAAACTTAAGGTGAGGAAGCCGAGGATCCCGAGGACAGACCAAGACACAAAATCCCTGCTCTCGGCCTGGACACACCTTCAAATGCCCTTGACTATGTTGGAAAGAGGCAGTCGGGTTCCGCTTGAGTGATCATTTGATCCCCAGCATGGAAACTCAAGACCCACAATCTCAAAACCAGGGTTAGCTTTGCCAACCTGACTTCTCCCTGCCACTACAGGATCACATGGTCCGTGAGGAAGCCAAGAGCTTGACCCCGAAGCAGTGCGCCGTGGTCGAACTGGCCCTGGATACCATCAAGGTGAGAGAGGGGCCACAGAAGGCTTTAAGAGAGGGAACGAGGAGGCAGGTTTTGGGGAATGCGTGAGAGAACAAGGTAAAATAAACTGGTAGCGGGCAGGGAGGGCCTTTCCATCTGAGGGCGCAGAAAATACAAAGGTCCTGGGGCGGCTGTGGCCTGGTGAAGACCCGGAGGGTGAGAACCGTGAGTGTTAATGGAGGTGGTGAAAGCCGTCAGCAGCCTCATCCTGTCCATCCTCAGCAATACTTCCACGCGGGGGGCGTGGGCCTCAAGAAGACCTTCCTGGAGAAGAGCCCTGACCTCCAGTCCCTGCGCTACGCCCTGTCGCTCTACACGCAGGCCACCGACCTGCTCATCAAAACCTTCGTGCAGACTCAGTCTGCGCAGGGTAAGGGCACCTCTGCACTCCCTCCCGAGCCAGCGGGAGTCGCCCCGCCCAGCTGCGGGCTCCGCCCCTGGGTGGTTGATTGATTGGAATGGGGGCGGGGCATCAAATCTCAAAGCGCCAAAGGCGAGTCTTTCAAGGCAAAGAAACAAGGGGTGATTGACAGCTGTGGGACGGGACCACACAAACTCCAGGGGCCAGGCATTGATGATAGACAGCTTCTAGGGCAACCTAGTGACTGTTCTCGAGGGGTGGGACTTCTAATGTCCTGGAGCCGTTGAGTGATTGGTGGCACCTGGTTGTCGGCTCTGGTACCAGACTTCTGAGATGATTGACAGGTCTAGGTGAACTCTCTGATGTAAGGGACCAAGGCTTGGCGGCCTCCTTATGGACGGGTCCTCTGCGCTGTGTCGACCTGGAATGATTGTCAGATCCTAGAGGCGGAAGTACCTGGACCTGGGCTATGTGGGGACCTGGGAGGTGCTGAGCCTCAGATCTTCCCATCCCCGTCCTTCTTTCTGTCTGTGTCTCGCTTCTGTCCCTCGTCCCTCTGAGCTCTCGTGCAGGCTGAAGCCACAGAGCAGGGCTCCAGGGTCCTAGCACTCCTCCCTGTCCCCACCTCATCCAGAAGTACTCCAAAGTGCCAATTTGGTAGAAGTTGGCGGCCTCAGGTTCTGTCCTCGCGCTGGAGCGGGGAAGGTCGTCATCCACACACCCGCAGGCACAGCGGGTGGAACACAAGCCTCAGTTTCTCCTCCTGTTCTTGCTGCTTTTGGTGTCCCTGGTGTTCCCGGAGTGGGAGGCTGTCTGTCTGTCCGTCCGTCTGCACTGACGTTTCTTTCTCTCTTTCTCTCCCCCTTGTCTCTCTTTCTTTCTCTTTCTTTCTTGTTCTCCCTGTCACTTGCTGTCCCCTTTCTGCGCCTCCCTTCGCCCCACCACGCACACTCCTCCCTCCCTGTCCACCCTGGTCAGTCCATGGTGGAAAGGGGACTAGGTTTACCCTTAGTGAAGACGTTTGTCCTGAGATGGGTACGTGCCTGCGCCGCCCGCCACCCGCACGCGGTGCCCGGTGCCTGCGCCCCCCTTCCCCCGCCCGGCTAGTAAGACACTGGCCAAGCAGGCCGGCGCCAAGTCCTCGCACAGGGCGAAGGGCAACTTGCTGGCTCCACACAGGGAAGGAGTCCCATCCCTTTTCCCAAGCCACACGCACCCCAGGCTGGATGGGGCAGCTTCCATTTCCAGCAATGCACAAAATACTAAACAACTAACTGCTCTAAGATCTTGGGTCAGTCATTCTGCAGCCTGCCTCCTCCCCGACTGCTCTGTCCCCTGGAAAACAGGGACAGTCACGAAGGACCTGACCAATTCCAGGCATGCCTCGGGCACAGACCTGTGGTTCCTGTATTTGGGATGTTGCAAGTTCTGGTCAGCCTTGGTCACGCATCCACCCACACCCAGAAAAGAACAAGTGGTCTCTCCAGCTTTCCCAAAGCTGAGGGTCGGAGAAGCCACCTTCCCCTGCCAGGGGACCAAGGTTCTAGGGGGCGAGGGTGGGGCCTGACAGCCCTTCCTGGTGGAGCCAGCAAACCTGGGGTGGGGTTTGGCACTGCCTCTCCTCCTTCTTACTAGCCTGGGCTGTGGTCTGACATCTTACATAACCCATCATGTCTAACTCCCCAGCACCCCACTTCTGGCCCGGATTGAGCTTGCTGAAGCATCGGCCTGGGGGAGGGGGCTGAGCATGTGACTGGGAGGTATATGAGATGATGTGGGTGGGCGCCTGGGCTGGACAGTGCTGGGCCATGTGCCCCTCTTCAGGGGCTGCAGGAGTACACCCTCCCCCTCCCCGGTTCCCTGACCCTCCTCACTTCCTGTCCAGCACAGGTAACCTGATGGACCTTTGACTGTCCTGATCCCCTTGCCTCCCACATTCTCCTCCTTGCCATGCCCGTGCATGGGGTGCCCCAGGAGTGGGGAGCTGCCTGGGGATGGGGCAGTTTGGGGTGCTGGCGGTCACAGGCCCACAGGCCCTGTGGATGTGCTTCTGAGTTACAGGTCAGCGCAGTGGTTTTTAAGCTGACCACTCATGGTGGCCATTGTAGCCCCCAGGAAGAGCTGTGTGCAAGGCTACCACACAGCAGACACATTTGTTGGCTAGGAAACTAAGATCAGGGGTTTGTTGGCATCAGGAACAGCTGGATTTAGGTCCCAATGCCATTGGTCAGTTGGTCTCCTTGGAGATCCCTGGGCCAGTTCCAATCAAAGTCTGGGAACTGTCTCCTGGCCTAGGTCATGTGCCCATCTACAGGGCCGTCACTGCAGCCTGGGCAGGATGACTGTGGCTCTGACCATCCCTGAGCCTTCCCAGTGGGAACTGAAGCTTGCCTGTTAAACCCACAGTCAGGATGGGGTGGGGGCATGGAAGTTGTCATTTCAGAGGGGCAGAGGGGCAGAGCATTCCTGGGAGTTCAGAAGGCTGGGGAGGAACTGTGGAGGGCACTGGGCTGAAGTTAAGTGGACAAAGGGGCCTTTAGGCAAGAGGTCAGAAGGACTTTTTGGTAAAGTCCTAGGAGAGTCATGGGAGGCTTGTGGGGGGGGCTGCTAGGTTATTTCCGGCTATTTTGTTGAGTGCAGCTGAGACGAGAGCCAAAGTGGGGAAGGGCACACTGCTGTAGCCCAGGCGAGCGAGTGAGGCAGAGGGGTCAGCACTTGTCTGTGTCCCAGCATCCCAGGCTACAGTGAATTAAATGGACACACAGAGAGGGAGAAAAAGCAGGCTCTGGAGGCAGAATGGGAGAGGAAGAAAGGCAGGTGCACTGCCTCAGAGAGGTTACGAGACCCATCTCCAGTCTCACAGGGACACAAGGAAATGCCACAGTCTAGCACCCTTGGCTTCACAGTGGCCTCTGCCACCCTGGTGCCCTCAGGGCCTCAGGGACCTGGTGCCGCCAGCACGTGGTGGGGAGGTAGCCGAGGTCCCTCCAGGTGGGTGGGGAAGGGCGGAGCTCATGTCAGGTATCTTCCCCTGTCCCACCCAGGCTCGGGTGTGGAAGACCCTGTAGGTGAAGTGTCTGTCCACGTGGAGTTGTTTACGCATCCGGGAACTGGGGAGCAGAAAGTCACAGTGAAGGGTGAGTGGTGCGGTGAGAGAGGGGACCAGATGCGGGCTCACTTAAGCCAAGGGGGCTGGGAATTGGTTTGTGTTTTTCTTTAATGGTCTAGAAAATGGGAAAATTGCTGGTTGGTGGTGGCGCACGCCTTTAATCCCAGCACTCAGGAGGCAGAGACAGCTGGATCTCTGTGAATTTGAGGCCACCCTGGTCTACAGAGTCTGTTCCAGGACAGGCTCCAAAGCTACAGAGAAACCCTGTCTCAAAAAACCAAAAATAGCTGGGCGATGGTGGCGCACGCCTTTAATCCCAGCACTCGGGAGGCAGAGGCAGGCGGATCTCTGTGAGTTTGAGACCAGCCTGGTCTACAGAGCTAGTTCCAGGACAGGCTCCAAAGCCACAGAGAAACCCTGTCTCGAAAAAACAAAACAAAACAGAACAAAAAAAAAAACCAAAAATAAATAAATAAGTAAATAAAAATGGGAAATTCCTGAGATAAACCTGTTTCAGGCATGGCTGCACTAGGAATTCCAACCGTGTCCCAGGACCTTGCAGCTTTCTGTCTTGGCCTGGCTTCCCTCCTGTCAGACTTGCTGGGGCATGGAGTCTATTTCTCCAACTCGGAAAACAGAGTATGGCTCTGCCACACAGGGAACCTCACCAGACTTTCCCACTACCCTCCAACAGTGGTGGCTGCCAACGACCTCAAGTGGCAGACTTCCGGCATCTTCCGCCCCTTCATCGAGGTCAACATTGTTGGGCCTCAGCTCAGTGACAAGAAGCGCAAGTTCGCCACCAAATCCAAAAACAACAGCTGGGCGCCCAAGTACAACGAGAGCTTCCAATTGTGAGTCAGACACTGGAGGGATGGGGGAGCAGGGGTCAGGTCCCTGTCTGAGACAGGCAGGTCCCTGGGGGAAGCCATAGGCTTGGGGTTGGGGCGGAAAGGATGAGGGGAAGGTGGACAAGAGGGTTTGGGGCACAGGAGCGCGGTCACAAGGGTTCGGAGACTGAGAACACAGCCTACTGGACTCTGGGGATTGTGTGAATTGCTGCAGGGTGGGAGCAGCCATCAGGAGCTGCAGAGGTGGGGACTGGGGGTGGGAAGGTAGTGGGGTTACTGGAGGCTGACAAGTGGGGCTGGAGAGAACTGAGCAAAAGGCAGGGTGCAGTAGGGTCAGGAAAGGGGTGTTGCCAGGAAGGAGAGGAGCTACAAAGCCAGAGGGGTGGGCTTGGCCGAAGGGGCAGGAGGGAGGAGTTCAGCTAGGCAAAGGGGTTCTCGCAGCAGCCCGCCCCACGTGATGCGCTGGGGAGACCCAGTCTGAGCAATGGGTTTCCCTAGTGAGCGTGGTCCAGTTGTCAGGCTGCCAGTAGGTGTGGCCCGGCGAGGGTGCCAGCTTCTGAGGGGCACTAACTGCGAACGTGCGTGGTGGTGTGGTGTGAGTGGCTCGCTAGTAGCTCCCATGGGGGAGGCAGTTGGCGTGAATGGTCCAATGGCTGATCTTCCCGGGCGTGGTGGCACGGGGACCCTGCTCGCTGGTAACCCCCTTCCCCCCCGCTGAGCCGGTCCTTCTCTCCAGCTCGCTCAGCGCAGATGCAGGCCCCGAGTGCTATGAGCTGCAGGTGTGCGTGAAGGACTACTGCTTCGCGCGCGAGGACCGCACTGTGGGGCTGGCGGTGCTGCAGCTGCGGGAACTGGCCCAGCGCGGGAGCGCCGCGTGCTGGCTGCCACTCGGCCGCCGCATCCACATGGACGACACGGGGCTCACAGTGCTGCGCATCCTGTCGCAGCGCAGCAATGACGAGGTGGCCAAGGAGTTCGTCAAGCTCAAGTCAGACACGCGCTCCGCCGAGGAGGGCGGTGCCGCGCCTGCACCCTAGCGCGAGTTAGGGTGGGGTGGGGCCAGGGAGCGAATGAGGCCCCGCCCCGTAGACCCCGCCCTTTCTAGAGGCCACACCCCTCCACCTCAGTGGCCTTGGCTGGGGAGGCCCTGCCTCCTGCCCCTAGAAAAGCCATAGAGGGTCCGGTGCCCAGGGCATGAACTGGCAGGGCTGCCTGGAGGCCGGGACGCAGCCTCTGGTTTCTGTGCAAAAAAACAGTGCGGGATGGGCTCTCAAAAGCACACGCGCCCTCGGGTGCACACCTGGGGCTGAGGGCGCCCCTCCACGCGGACCCCGCCCTCAGCACAGCGTGCCCACTGGCAGCTGGCGACCCCCTGATCGTGCCACGCACGGTGGGCTGAGCGCCGACATATGTTCCAGCCCCCATCGCTGCTAAATATCCTTCTCCCCAATTCTTCCCCGGTCCCCCCTCCCCTCCGGGCCAGGGTCCCCGTTAAACCCTCAGGCTGCCAAAAAAGATCCCTATCCGAGCCCTTCCTCCTGGGACTTTAGCCTGAACTGACATACAACCTAGAGTTCCTTCAAGAAGAGGGATTTGGGGTTTCCCCGGAGCCAGGCGCCCCCACCCCCTTTGTCCTTTCTCCAAATCCAGGCAGGACAGAACAGAAAGAGATGAGAAACTAGGAGGCTGGGAGGGAGAATGGGAAGTGCATTCTGTGTTCTGTGCTGTGCTGACAGATGAATGGCCCTTTTCTGATTGGCTCCGAACGGCGGCGGGTGTCTCCTGGATCCCAGCAGGGCATTCAGAACCGAAGGGTTGGATGCAGGCTCCATGCAGGGACAGGGAGCTCAGCTGTCCCATGTGCTGAGGGAAGAGCAGCAGCCCTGACTCAGTTTAGGACATCAGCCATGGATGGATGGCTAAAAGGGAGGCGTTCTGGCCAGAGCGACCATAGACAGTTTCTAAATTGCTGTCAAGAATGTGAAGTGTGTGTGTGTGTGTGTGTGTGTGTGTGACTGACAGAACCAAGATAGTCTCTCTGTCTCCCCCCCCCCCCGTCCCTGCTTCCCCCTGTGTGTATGTGTGTGCTGGCCCAGAATGTTGAGGGAACTCATTTGTTGAGTGAGTTGTTCTGAATACCAGGCTAGGACGGTTTGAAATGTCCTTTTGTTTACCCAGAGACCTCCTATTCATCTTTCAATACCCATCACAAAAATCCCCTCCTTAAAAACAATTCTGACTTCCCCAACTTCTTGCCCTTCTCCAACTAAGCCCTGGTGTCACAAGACTGGAGTGTGTACCTGGCTCTAAAACTCCTAAACTTCTTCAAGGCTGAGGCATCATCGGAACCCAAGCTTCCTCAGGAGCAGTGAAGGTCATGATGCCTTGAATTGTGTTGAGAGTGGCCATAGGGTCTGCATGTGACCCCACATCCACACGCATGCCTGTCGTTACAATTCCCCCTACCCTGACAGATTCCCCCCACACACAGCAGGTGACCAGGCTGAACCTCAGGACACAGTAGATGAAGACAGGAGAGGGGTGGGCTCTGAGCTCAGGACAGAGGGGAAGCTACTCCAGGGTTGCTGGTCTGAGTCACCACCCGGACAGACCTGGGCTCCCTGGGACACACTGGAGACGGGCTGGCCTGGCCTGCTGCAGGGAGTTTGAGGCTGGAAAGAGCTACATCCACCCACAGGAGAGGCAGGACTGGCTGGCTGAGGCAGATAAGGGGAGCAGTGGAAAGATACAGGTCCAGGCCCATCCATGCCCAACTTAGAATCCCCCAGGGAGGGGCGGCCAGTCACGCACTGTTATAGGTTCTATCCCAAACCCTGAAAAATTAAAGAGGGCCTGCAGTCAGCTCACCCCATCTGGAAGGGTCAGCACTTGAGGGGTGTCCTCTGTACCAGTTGCCTTGCCTGCCCCATCAGACATGCAAAAAAAAAAAAAAAGAAAAAAAATCAAAAGCACCCAAAACTCCTTGGGACCTCTCTCAGCTGGGACCTCTCACCTATGGGGTCCCAAGGGCAGCCCTGCTGGGGGTGGAGTCATGGTACCCGGGGCCAGCCCAGCCCACCCCCAGCAACTTTCAGGACCAAAGCTGGCTCTGGGGACCCAATCCTCTCCTCTTTGCCTTTTGTTTTAAAAAGTGATTTGGGTTGACACTGTTGGGGGTGCAGGTGACAGGGAGGGTCCCCTGTACCCCAGAAGGTTCCTGACCCCAACTCCTGCCGTGCAGCCCAGGGAACCCCTCCATTAGCCTTTCTTCGCATGTGACTGCAGATGTGGAATCTGAGAGTTGTTTGGTTTTTTCCTTTCCTGTGTTTTGGGAGGGTTTTTTTAGGTCCACCCCGGTTAGTCCAGCATCTTCCAAGAAACCCTCATTTCTCAGTCAATCTGTGACTTAGGACATGTGTTCAAAACACCCGGGGAGTGTTCATGAGTGCATGGCGTTGAGATGTTTTGCACTATTCTGACTTTTTGGTCTCTGTAAAAAATATTTTATTAACATTAAAAAAAAAAAGCACAGAGCCTCAGGGTCCGGCTGGCTTTGCTTCCTTTGACAAAACCTCTGTGGGCCCAGGGGAAGGCGTAAGGTGCTTGCTGCCAAGCCTAGGGACCCACACAGTGGGGACTGGGAAACTGGCCTTTGATCCCCACTGTATCACAGCCCACGTGCTGTCCCCCCACACACTAAAAACAAAACAAAAGCTGGGGACCAGCACAGTCAGGAGACCAGGCTGTGGCTGAACTGAGGATGCTTTTCTTGTCCACTCGGCCAGCCAGCATACCCATAGCACCCCAAAGCAACCAAGGCTCAGGGGCCCAGGGACAGCTGATGTGTGCTGTGTGTATTTCCGGCAGGGAGGCAGCAGTCCCGAGACCACGGCCGCGTCTGTTTAGGCTCTACCATCACACACAATCTGTGTGAGCTTACAGAGTGTAGGGAGCGTGCCCCCAGGCCACAGCCCTAGACCCTGATAACTGGTGTGGTCTGACCCAGGAAGTCCTAGCAGGGGCGTCTGTCCTGTCTCTAGCTGTCAGTCCACATAGCCTAAAGTGATCTCTACTCAGAGTTGACAACAGCGATGCCCATGTCTTTAGGGTGGGTCCCTAGGCAGGTGGGCTGGGCTGGGCAGAGTCGGCTGTCAGGCTCCATGGGGCCTTGAGCCCACAGGAACTGGGACCAGCAGCCCAGACTCCCTGTCCCAGGGTCCACAGCATCCTCTCTGTCGCCCCCTGGTGGGCTCCTTCCGTGAACATGGCATTTGTTTCCTTGGGA
Organism: Microtus ochrogaster; assembly: GCF_000317375.1. Lineage (NCBI taxonomy): Eukaryota > Metazoa > Chordata > Mammalia > Rodentia > Cricetidae > Microtus > Microtus ochrogaster. The sequence goes on from NW_004949179.1 coordinate 1,501,725, forward strand.
ACAGACTGTGATAGACCCCACAGCATCTTGGAGAATCCACCAGCCGCTCCCAGGATGCTTTATGGGGTGGGGGACATAGGATCCCCAGTACATCCTGACCCACACTCCCTTAAGTGCTTGGAAGTCTGCATAACATGTACCTTCAAGAACCCTGCCCCCCCAAATCTTGATAGGGACTCGGGGCAGCATGACCACAAGCTTCAGCCAAAACCAACCAGGAGTATTTAATACAACCGTGAGCAAGTTACCAAGATCTGAGTGGGCAGTCATCCCCCTAGAGGCGAGACCTTCTGCCTGCTGACATCCGATCTGGCTTTGAAGGCACAGTGACCCCCGGCCCTGCGAGGAAACATACTGCCAAGGCAAATAGGAGCACCCCAATGCAGCCGGGCCACTTCAAGGCCCCACAAATAGAAACACCCCAATGCAGCCGGGCCCCTTCAAGGCCCCACATGCACAAGAGCAAGCAGGGGACACCTGAGACACAAGGGCAGGGAGAAGCTATGGAAGCCAGGGGTGGGCAAGGGAGCCCCAGCCCCCGTGACGCCCCCTCCAGGGGGGCTGGCAAGGCCACCAGTACCCTGAAACCCAGCAGTCAAGTGTAAGGAGAGCAGCGTCCCTCTGGACAAGGGGAAGCTGCTGTCCTCTCACAGACAGGCTGCGAGTCCTCAAGGCCTGGCATGCCATAGGCACTCAATAAAGGCCTGTTAATCTCTGTCCTTGTGCTCAGCACGGCAGCCCACGGAAGGGGGAGCACAGCCCACGGAAGGGGGAGCACCAATGGGACCACCACCCCCAGCACCTAATGGGCGACACACAGCAGGTACTCAACTCGGTGTTGCCAAGACCTGGCGTCAGCAGGTGCCTGGCACGTCGACTTTTCTTATTTCTGTATCTCTAGGGCTAAGAATGGTGCCCAACACACAGTATGTCCTCAATAAAGATTTTAAAATAAGTGTGCATCCCTAATATCTGACTCGGCCTGATCACTAACCACCCGATGTTCAAATCAATCCCTGATGCAGGAAGCGCTCTAAGCCTGTTCACTGCTCTAACAAACCTTCCTTCGCGGTGGACACAACGGAGCGACAGACAACCTCCCAGTGCCCAGCCCCGTTCCTGGCATAGTGAACATTCCATTAATAGTGCCAGTGTGCAAGTGACTGCTGAGCAGGAGACGGAAGCCGTCTGCTACAGAGTCCTCTACGGTCTGCCTGGGTGGCCCTGTGATCCAGGGCAGTCACTCTGCCTTTTGCCAGTTGCCTCAGAGCTCATCCCGAGCGGCGCTGTCCAGCGGGGATTGCAGCACGTCAGAGTTCTTGGCCTCTCGGCTCAGCGCCTGCTGCTCTCGCATCTTCTGGGACTTGGCTCGGTCCCAGTCAGTCTTAACCTGCTCGTTATTCCACACAACTGAGGTCTCCGTGTCGCTCACATAGCCGTCGTCCCCCGTGTAGTGTGTAGGGTAGACGAGGAGTGGTTCCACGGAGAAGGCGCGCAGGTTGCGGGGAGAGAAGTGAGTCTTATATTCTGACCTAGGAGAGACAGGAGGCACAGGGGGAGATGGAGACCCTCCTTCAAGCACACTAGGACTTGTCCCCCTGCCCTGATCTCCCAGGACTCAGACTGCAGTCTGCCACCCCACCCCTCAGCAGCTCTTCACAGCCCCCTTACACTGGGTGCTTGTCAAACATGACGGGCAGGAACTCATCAACTGGCAGCATTTTGGCCAGCGGCTTGGCTCTAAGCAATTTGCGAGCGCCCTGCAGGGAGATCACGTAGGCGAGCGTCCAGTAGGAGTAGTCGGCCTCCACCAGGTTCCTCACGCGGGGCACGGCCTTTTCTGGCTGCTCCACCTGCATGCGCTTCCGGCCCACGTATCTGGGGTGAAGAATCAGAGACCTGTCACTAACACCCCCCCCACCGGCCAGAGAGTACCACCCGACATCAGGGACAGCGCTGGGCCCAAGTCAACCCAGCAGGTCCTCCAGGCTCCAGACCCGCACCCAGGCTGACGTCCATCTTGGCCCCTCCCACCAACCCCACTCACATGAGGTCCCAGTCCAAGCCCTCGCGCTCCACATCCCGCATGAGGTTAATCAGGCGTCTCTTGAAGAAGATCTCAAAACGCAGATCATCCTCAAACACGAGGGATTTCTGCAGTCCCCGGTCGACCACCTGAAGGAAGGGGCTCTGCCAAGTCACAAAGACCCGCCCACATCCAGCTGTATGCCCACCACAGCTGCCTCCCAGCCTCCCACATCATCCAGCTGTGTGCCCACCACGGCTGCCTCCCAGCCTCCCACATCCAGCTGTGTGTCCACCACGGCTGCCTCCCAGCCTCCCACATCATCCAGCTGTGTGTCCACCACGGCTGCCACCCAGCCTCCCACATCCAGCTGTGTGCCCACCACGGCTGCCTCCCAGCCTTCCACGTCCAGCTGTGTGCCCACCACAGCTCTCTTTTCCCCCTTGCCTGGGCTCTTCTGCTCTAGGACCTTTGCCTGTGTTTTGCTTGGGAAACCAAGAAGCCTTTCTCTCGGCAACAACAGGCAGGCTCCTCCACCCTTCCTCCTTGGTCTAGGATGCCCCTGTCTAGAAGGCTTCACCATCATCCAGCTAAGAGACTGCCACGAGGAACTTCAGGAAGGAAGGACAGCCCATGCAAGAACCCATTACTTTGGGCATCCAGGTGTCCTTTTTCTTGTTCCTCATCATCTGGAGTCAACGCCCCATCTATCCAGCCTCCAATTTGCAGGTTAAAAATTTGGTTCTTGGGGCTGGAGAGATGGCTCAGAGGTTATGAGCATTGCCTGCTCTTCCAAAGTTCAATTCCCAGCAACCACATGGTGGCTCACAACCATCTGTAATGGGGTCTGGTGCCCTCTTCTGGCCTGCAGGGATATATACACACAGAATATTGTATACATAATAAATAAATATTTAAAAAAAATTTGGTTCTTGTGTGGTTTCAGCATCATCTGCTGTTCCCTAATGCATAGCCCAGCAACACTAACGCCAAAGGTCATCACATGTAAAGACACAGAGCAGAGTCAGGTTGGGGCGCAAGGTCTCACTTGGGGACCACAGCCCCAGCCTCACTTGCAGGCCCTCCCAGGCCGACTTTCTGCAATGAAAGGGCAGTAGCCGGCCCACTCAGAAGAACCATGGCCAACATAAAGACAGCTTATGGGAAAGACACCAAAACACAGCCACAGAGCCTGCTGCTGGAGGCACGAGGACCACAGTCCTCCCTGGGCCTCCGAGGCTGACCAAGCTGTGAGGAGACCAAGGACCGTGGGCTAGCCCCTTACCCACACCTACCTCCCTCCAGATGTTGTAGTGGCTGAGGAAGCAGCCCAGCTCTCCCTTGGTGAGGGGTCGCCCGTGGTAGGGGTCCCGGTAGCCAGGCAGCATTTGGATGCCCAGGGCCTCCACCTGGCTGGTGTTCATGGCTCTGGAGAGGTCCAGGGAGAGGAGGATGGAGAACAGGGTGAGGAAAATGGAAAAAAGCCGTCTACCAATCAACCTCTGGCCTCCTGTGGACCTGACCAGTTGGGTCCAAGCCCAGACCCCATTCGGCTTTGTTCAAGAGCATGGCAGCCTGTCTGAGGGTGAGACGCCTTCCTGCCTTATTGGCTGCACCGAGGGTCTGACAAAGTTGACTCCACCCCCCTCATGTGTACAAGCTTGAACGTATGCACACACACACACACACACACACACACACGCACGCACACACATGCCCGTACATACACACACACACCCGTACATACACACACACACACACACACAACACATGCACGGTTGCGCGTGTGCAGAACATACTTGCCATCCACAGCCTCCACCAGCTTGCAGTCAATCTCTTGTTCATGCAGGGCCCGCAGCATGCGTTCTCGCCGGTCCCGCCTCCGCTTCAGGTTGATCATGAAGACCTGTGGTCACAGTCTCAGTGACCCCAGGTCAGTCAGCTGCCTCCCTACCCGGGGGTGGGGAGTGGGGGGTTGCCCAGCCCACCTCGTCAAAGCCCATCTTGTCTGCAGTCTTGCTGGGTGCTGAGATGAACCGGGACAGCTGCACTGGCGGGTGCTTTACTAACAGGAAGAAAATAGGGGTCACTGGGGTCCTAGGGCCCCATGCCCTCCAAACCCCCATCTCAGTTGTTGGCACCAGATCCCAAGGGGTTCATTCCTGCCCCAGGACCTTCACCCATGCCACATTCCTAAGATGCCCAAATCAACTTAGATCTCAGCTATGACCCAGGGGCAGCCTCTGGGCCTCTGGCTGGTCAGGCCTGGGATTCAACGCTGTCCCTACTCTAACTCCATCTCTAACATCCTGGAGGAGTGTGGGGTCTGCCCACTCACAGTGCACAGCCCAAAGCTTGGTATCCAGCAGGAGCTCAGCAGCTACTGCAGAATTATCCCAGGAGCGGCCCCTGCTCTCCTCAGCCGCACTCTCAAGCTTCTCAGAATCGCAGTGAGGCTCATGCTGGCTGCTGTCACTCCAAATGTGTCCCCCCAAATGCTACATGGGTATAGCACCCCTTCTAACTCCACTGCAAACAGGATCAGTCTTTCAGGCTGGGATCTCACCCTGTAGCCCAGGCTGTCCCTTGACCTGGAACTCAGCCTCCGGAGTCACACACGCTCCATGCCAGGATTGCCGCCCAGCAGCACCCACTCACCCATGACCTCCAGCTGCACGTGCATGAAGCTCTCTGCCTCGTCCTGCAGGCTGCTATGCGCACGCAGAGGCACGGGCAGGAAGCCGTACACCTCCTTATTGCACACGTACATCTGCACCTCTAGTGTGGGGACAAGAGAGAAGTCAGGGTGGTACCCGTCCATCATCCCAGTGCTCGGGATGAAGGCAGGGATGGGGAGCTGCAGACCAGCCCGGGCAACGCTGTGAGGCCTCGACAAGCAAAAGGTTTCACATTTCGGTAATTCTTCGAAAATGTAAAAACTGATTTTGGTTTGTGAGTGTTCAAAAGTGAGAAGAGGCCCTCATCAGTCAGCACCATAGGGCTCATGAGAAAAGCTGGCCTCGAACACACAGAGATCCGCCTCTGCCTCCTGAGCACCGGAATTAAAGGTGTGCGCCACGGTGCCTGAAGATCTGAGTTCCATCCCCAGGACCCACAGTGGACAGAGAGAACCGATACCTGCAGGTCCTCCAACTTCTAAGTGTGCCGTGCTGATCACACACAAGTTACTGCAGTGCACACAAATCCACTGCAAGCGTGCTCATGAACACACACACACACACACACACACACACACACACACAACTGGGAGATGAAAATAGTAACTACGCATGTCTATTCTTCTGTTGTTTGGTATGGGATCTCACTGTGTGTGCCCATAGTAGTATAGCATTTGTGTTTTAATAAATAAAGCTTGCTTGAAGATCAATGCAAAGCAGCCAGACTAGCCAATCAGACAGTGGTGGTGCACACCTTTAATCCCAGCAGCCACACTAGTTAGCCATAGAGGCAGTGGTGGTGCACACCTTTAATCCCAGCAGCCACACTAGTTAGCCATAGAGGCAGTGGTGGTGCACACCTTTAATCCCAGCAGCCACACTAGTTAGCCATAGAGGCAGTGGTGGTGCACACCTTTAATCCCATATTTAACAAGTGGTGCTGGCATACTGGATATCAACATGTAGAAGAATAAAAATAGACCCATATCTATCACCATGCACAAAACTCAAGTCCAAATGGATCAAAGACCTCAACATAAAGCCAGTCACACTGAACCTTATAGAAGAGAAAGTGGGAAATTCACTTGAACACATTGGCACAGGGAAACACTTCTTAACATAACCACAGCAGCACAGACACTAAAAAAAAACAATAAATGGGACCTCCTGAAACTGAAAAGCTTCTGTAAAGCAAAGGACACGGTCAACAAGACAAAACGACAGCCTACATCAAACAGAGGTCTGATCTCCAAAATATACAAAGAACTCAAGAAATTGGACACCAAAAGAACACATAATCCAATAAAAAAATGGAGTAAAGACATAAACAGAGAACTCTTAACAGAGGAATCAAAAATGGCTGAAAGACACTTAAGGCAATGTTCAACATCCTTAGTCATCAGAGAAATGCAAATCAACTCTGAGATTCCATCTTACACCTGTAAGAATGGCCAAGATCAAAAACACTGATGACAACTTATGCTGGAAAGGTTGTGGGTAAAGGGAACACTTCTGCATTGCTGGTGGGAATACAAACTGGTACAGCCCCTTTGGATGTCAGTGTGGCGATTTCTCAGAAAATTAGGAAACAACGTTCCTCAAGACCCAGTAATACCACTTTTGGGTATATATCCAAAGGATGCTCAATCGTGCCACAAGGACATGTGCTCAACTATGTTCATAGCAGCTTTGTTTGTTATATCCAGAACCAGGAAACAACCTAAATGCCCCTCGACTGAAGAATAGATAAGGAAAATGGTACATTTACACAGTGGAGTACTACACAGCAGGAAAAAATAATGACAGCTTGAATTTTGCAGGAAAATGGATGGAGCCAGAAAACATTATTTTGAGTGAGGTAACCCAGACCCAGAAAGACAATTATCACATGTACTCATCCATAGGTGGTTTTTAAACATAAAGGAAAGAAAGCCAGCCTACAAACCACAATCCCAGAGAACTTAGACAACAATGAGGACACTAAGAGAGACTTACATAGATCTAATCTAAGTGGGAAGCAGAAAAAGACAAGATCTCCTGAGTAAATTGGGAGCATGTGGACTTTGGGGGAGATTTGAAGAGGGGAGGGGAGAGGCAGGGAGGGGAGCAGAGAAAAATGTAGAGCTCAATAAATATCAATAAAAAAAATAAAGAGGGAAGAGGGGCCGGGCGATGGTGGCGCATGCCTTTAATCCCAGCACTCGGGAGGCAGAGGCAGGCGGATCTCTGTGAGTTCGAGACCAGCCTGGTCTACAGAGCGAGTTCCAGGACAGGAACCAAAGCCACAGAGAAACCCTGTCTCGAAAAACCAAAAAAAAAAAAAAAAGAAAAGAAAAAAAAAGAGGTAGATTATTAAATCTACTTTTTAAAAGCAACTACTAGTTTTAAATGTTTTACTTTTGTATATTGTGTACGAATTTTGTATACTGATACAAATTTGAGATTAATTTTGTGAGAACATACTGTACATACATTTCTACTCTTGTTTAAGGTACTGTACCTATACAGCTCATTTAACAATAATGCAAATTTCTAGTCCTTGAAAATTATTATTACCAACTGTTTAGGATAACAAGGAAATGCAGGTTAGTAGTTAACCACTTAGTATAACAGAACTTGTAGTCACATTAGGTATGCTTCCAAGGTCAAACAAAGATTTTAAATAGACAGACCATATTCAAACACTTCACAGATCTATAGAATACAGCATGTAAGATGTTTCAATAACATAATTCTTTTTAATGACAATGAGACATGTCTGCTCCTGGCAGCACCAATCTAACTCAGAGAAAATAAATGGGCATTGAAGAAACTCCACATGGAGCTTACTTTCCTTATGGGAAAAGTAAGCCTGGGCAAGAAATGCCCTCCCCTCAACTGCTTACTGTATGCTGTCCTAATTGGACAAGCAGGACACAAAAGAAACATTGTCAAGACAAGGAGGGACAACCCTTCAGAATATTCTGCTTTGTCTGTGACCTATGATGGATGCCCCAACGTTGCAGAGGAACCATGGGTGACTGTCCTTGCAGTCAGCTGTTTCTGTCATTTCTCACAGTTTTGGAAGTCGTCTGCTCACACTTCCTGCTTACTCAATTAATATTATTTCCTTATTGGGTCTCTGAGGGACTGAAGATTAGTTATAGTTTTATACTTATAGTTTACCAGATGCAGAAAGCAAGTTATGATAGAAAGTAAATTAGGTACAAGACTTTGGACTCACAAGATAGGAGAGATACGGATTATTTTCTCTGAATTTATCAAATACAAAGGACTACACATTGTCAATGTATTTATTGCCCGTATAGTTATTGTACTTATTGTATATAGTTTTTTTATGTTAGTTATAGCCTTCTTTTTTATTTTAGACAAATAAAGTGGTATATTATTTGTGTTTTAATAACTAAAGCTTGGCCGGGCGGTGGTGGCGCACGCCTGTAATCCCAGCACTCGGGAGGCAGAGGCAGGCGGATCTCTGTGAGTTCGAGACCAGTCTGGTCTACAAAGGGAGTTCCAGAACAGGCTCCAAAACCACAGAGAAACCCTGTCTCGAAAAAACCAAAAAAAAAAAAAAAAAAAAAAAAAAAAAAAAAAAAAAAAAAAAAAAAAAAAAAAACCTAAAGCTTTCCTGAAGGTCAGTCCAAAGCAGCCAGTCTAGCCAGCTACTCAGGCAGGTGGCGCGCCTTTAATCCCAGTACTAGAGAGGAATATAAAACGGGAGGACAGGTCTCAGCTCAATCTCAGCCTGAGGACTGTGAAGGTAGGATCGCCCATTTCCAGTCTGAGGTAGTGGTAGGAGCCAGTGGCTGGCTGCTATTTTTCAGGTTGAACCCCAATATCTGTCTCTGGGTTTTTACTATTCATGCTACCTGTGCCACTAATTTACCACCCTCCTGCCTCAGTTTCCCAAGTCCCAGGACCACAGCAGAACCTCCCTGAACAAGGCGGTGACCGAGGCCCATCTGCGCGCCCCACTCTTATTCTTTGGACTTGCTCAGTATGGAGCCCACACCACTGGGCTTCAGGCCTCACTTACCTGCCTGCTTGCAGGAGAAGGCAAACACAATGATGTCGTCAAAAGACCAGGTGTAGTCAGGGTGCGGTGGATAGAAGGCCAGGCTCCTGGAAGCCGCCTTCCGCAGGTCGATGAGAAAGGTGGAATGCACCATGGGAACGGCGAAGCAGCCTCTGCGGTCTCGTTTCCGGATGGGGATGTAGGCAGGGGTGCGCTTGTAGTAGCCCTGCCGGGGGTGGAGGGTGGGGACTGTAGGCAGGGGTGCGCTTGTTAGCTCTGCGGGGGTGGGGGGGTGGAGGCAGGGGTGCTGCTTGTTAGCCCTGCAGGGGCAGGGTGGTCAGGAGGCACTGAGCCCACAGCTGAGTGCACTCTCAGGCCTGCACCCAGCCACAGCAGGCCTCCCAAGTGACCTGAAGTGGACATGACTGGGTCCATTAGAGTCGATCCCCAGTTGCCCGAGACTGTTAGAGCACCAGGTTCAAGCCATGTCTGAAGGCCACTCCTGGAACTGCCACTTCCTAGCTGTCACCAAGTGAATTTGGGCTCCTGCTTCTGCCTCAGTAACAAAGGACCCCGCCCTGATGCTTGTCTGGGGGGACCCGTCTGCCCTGGTCCCCACCTACCTGCGAAGTCATTCCACACCAGAAGTTGGAGTACGCTGCACGGGAGTCCAGCATCGGGGCCACCACTGTCTTGTTCTCAGCAATGAGGAGACTCAGGGTGTCAGGGTTGGTGATCAAGTTGTCACTGTCCACAAACTGCAAAAGGTTCACCAGCTGTTAGCATGACCAGACTCAGGTGGAGGTGTGGACATCCCAGGGAGTGCAGCGGTAAAGAGACTGGCTGCTTATGCAGCAGACGGGGTTCCCAGCACCCACACTGTGACTCACAACATCTGGAACTCCAGTTCCAGGGGATCGGTATGTGGTACAGACACACATGCAGGCAAGACATTCATTTATACAAATAAAGAAAAATAATAGAAAGACTAGGCATGGCTCAGTGTGGCCATGACTGGTGCACACACACAGTGTCTGGACTGCACACGCGCGCGCGCACACACACACACACACACAGTGCCCGGGCTGCACACACACACACAC
>NW_004949179.1:1511646-1562828 GCF_000317375.1 Microtus ochrogaster
ACACACACACACACACACACACAGTGCCTGGGCTGCACACACACACACACACACAGTGTCCGGGCTGCATACACACACAGTGTCTGGGCTGCACACACACACACACACACACACACACACACACACACACACACACAGTGTCCAGGCTGCACACAAGCTCCCGGAGGAAGTGGTGTCTTCTGTGCAGAGATCCCAGAACTGTGGAAATGAGACAGGAGCTGGACCAGTGGGTTCCAGCTGTGCAGAAACTGATTCAGGGAGTAACACAAATAATTACTTCTTTTATTATTTAAAAATAGAACCCTGGCCATTAAGGCTGGGGGCATGGCTCTACTACAGCGCACTGCAATGCCAGAGGCAGCCACACTTCATTACAAAAGACTCAGCCTGGGGCTGGAGAGATACCTCAGAGGATAAGAGAACAGGCTGCTCTTCCAGAGGTCCCAAGTTCAATTCCCAGCAACCACGTGGTGGCTCACAACCATCTGTAATGAGGTCTGGTGCCCTCTTCTGGCCCTCAGGGATAGATACAGGCAGAATATTGTATATATAATAAATAAATAAATCTTAAAAAAAAAAAAAGACTCAGCCTGCATCGGGGACTGACCTGGCCTTTTTCTAGGGTTCAGCCACAGATCCACCTCCTATTGCACCCATGCAACTGCTACCCGCACGTCAGAATCACTCAGCATCAGGATCCATGGTGCGTCCCCAGCTGGAGAGGCAGCAGCCTCTGGGGAGCTATGGGGTCAAGTGCTAGTCTCACCTAAACCCTGCATATACTGGAATCTTGTGTGAGCCAGGGCAGCCTGGCAGCACGCCCAAAAGTTAGAGAGAGACAAGTCTAACTTTCCATCCTGGGAGATGAACCCCAAAGATTGGAAGGAATGGGTTCAAACATCGCACCCACCACAGGAGCCAAAAAGTCAGATACACACAATGCCCTCGCAGAGACATCTGTGTGGAGGCCACGGTTTGGAATATTGCTTGGCCACCAAACGACAGACACACAAATTCTCGTTGATGTGAGGCTGATCTTTTTGTACACTGTGTGAAGAAACATCTATCTGGCCTCACCTACCTCAGGTACCTTCTAATTGGTTTAGTAAAGAGCTGAATGACCAATGGCTGGGCAGGGAGGACAGGCAGGACTTCCAGGCAGACAGGAACTCTAGGACAGACCCTGAGGCAAAAGATTTGCCAGCCAGGGCTACCCAGAGAAACCCTGTCTTAGAAACCAGAAGTTAAACAAGTAAATAAACAAACACATAAACATGAGCCTGGTGTGCTGCCGGCTGTCTCGGCATTCAGAGGCATGAGTCCAGCCTGGTTGAGAGTTCCAGGCCAGTCAGAGATACATAACAAAAAGTCACATTAAAAAAATATTAGGGCTGGAGAGATGGCTCAGTGGGTAAGAGCACTGGCTGCTCTTGCAGAGGACCAGAGTTCAGTTCCCAGCATCCACATGACAGTTCACATCTGTCTGCAACTCCAGTTCTGGGAGATCCAGCTCTCATACCAATGAACATAAAATAAAATTAAATAAATTAAAGGAAAATGAAAGCACCCAGTGTGGCGAGATTCCGCAGAGTGTTGGCTCTGGGCTTTGTACCATCTTTGGTGGCAGCTACCTTTTGTTGGACTCTTCTCGGATTTCTTCCAGAAGAATTCAGAGCCAGGGGCTGGAGAGATGGCTCAGTGGTTAAGAGCTCTGGCTGCACTTCCAGAGGACCCAGGTTCGATTCCCAGCACCCATATGGCAGCTCACAACTGTCGGTAGCTCAAGTTCCAGATCTGACATCCTCACACTAATGCACATAAAATAAAGTTAAGTAATTAAAAAAAAAAAAAAGAATTCAGAGCCAAAGCATAGTTATGAGAGGACATGGGAAAGCAAGAGGTCTCCTGACTCAGAACTGCTTGGGGAGAAGGGGTCCCCCACTTCCCCTAGACAGGGTTTCTCTGTAGCTTTGGACCCTGTCCGGGAACCAGCTCGGTAGACCCGGCTGGCCTCAAATTCAGAGATCTGCCTGCCTCTGCTTCCCGAGTGCTGGGTTTTTTTTAAGTTTTATTTATTGGTGTTTGGCCTGCATGTATATCCATGCAGATCTTAGAGTTACAGACAGTTGTGAACTGCCACGTGGGTAGTGGGAATTGAACCCAGGTCCTTTGGAAGAACAGCCAGTGCTTTTAACCACTGAGCCATCTCTCTAGCCGAATGCTGGGAGAGTGCTGGGATTAAAGTTGTATGCCACTACCATCTGGCTCAGATGGGAGGTTTCTGTTCATAGAAACTTACTCGCTAAGAGGTGGAAACTGTGTTACAATAAAAAAAGTTTCTGCAGAGCAAGGGGCAGTCAATTCGCCAGAAGCTGGTTCCCCCGCTGTTTGGCTAAACCTGAAATCCATCCTGGAGACCCTTTTCTTCCACAGACCGGGAAGTAAACTCACACTCCAGTCCTGTGCTCCAAAGTCCCCTAGTACCAAAAGGGCACCCCGTCTGTTCTGGGGGGGCTACAAAAGGATCCACAAAGTTCCAGGAGTTTCTAGTAGCCTCTTGTTAGATCTCAAGCCTGGGACAGACTGAATATATCAAGCAGACCTGGCTGCCAGGTTTTCCCAGCATCCCTCAGTTACAGAGTATGGCGTCCATATCCCGCCCTCTGCCCAGCTCTGTCTGTTCCTGCCTCTAACAATAAACCCTCTCTTCCACCAAACCTAGGAGCATGCATGTCCTTTCCTGTCCTTCTTATTTCTTATTTTTCACTCTGAATCTGCTCCAGGTCCATACTGTTTCTCTTCTCCGACCTCAGCATCTGCTTTCATTTCTGTAAGATGGGCCAAGGAGATGGGTTCACCTTCCTCTTTCTGGAGTCTTTGCTGCCTTCCCCACAGGCCTCCTGCACCCCAGGCATCCGGGATGACATCATTGGTGGCCCTCTGGCCAAGGCTGACAATCTGAGTTCATCCCCGAGACTCACAGTAGGAGGAGACAGTAGACTCCCCAAAACTGCCCTCCAGTCCCCACAAGGTTATGACAATATGTGACCACCTACAAATAAATAAACATAATCAAGAAAGCAAAACAGCAGGGGCTGGAGAGATGGCTCAGAGCACTGACTCCTTCAGGGGTCCTGAGTTCAATTCCCAGTGCTTTCATGGTGGCTTACAAGCATCTATAATGAGATCTGGTGCCCTCTTCTGGTCTGCAGGGATTCATGCAGGCAGAACACAGTATATATAATAAATAAATAAATCTTTAAAAAAAACAAACAAACAATAAACCTGCTGCCACAGAAGAGGGGAGGGCCAATCAGAGCACAGCCTCACCCCGCTCACAGACTCTATGATTCCCCACTGGCCTCCAACGGTGACCCAATGCTCCCATGGCTGGACCCTACCTCTTCCACATTCAGACTGAGTTCCTCCTGGGGTGCCGGCTGGGGACTAGGGAGCCAGACAAGGCCACCCAAGCTCACACAAGCTCTGACCTCCCTTCTCTGCTGAGCCTATGAAGACAGGTTCCCTGTAGACAAATAAGGACAGGGCCAGAGTGCCCAGCACACACGAGACCTCGGGTTCAGGTTCACCTCAGCCACAGCACAGGGTAATGTGGGGGTGGGAGGTTCTCACGCCAGTATCTCAGCACCTGGGAGGCTGCGGTTCCAGGCACACCATCGCTACACAGCAACAGTTTACAGCAAGCAATCAACCAAACAGCAAACAGAACAGGCAAAACCCTGGAATCCAACTGCAGCCACTCTCAGGGCTGCAAACCAGACCTCGTGGCCGCCCCATGCGCAAATCCACCGACTGAACACCAGACCTCGTGGCCGCCCCATGCGCAAATCCACCGACTGAACACCAGACCTCGTGGCCGCCCCATGCGCAAATCCACCGACTGAACACCAGACCTCGTGGCCGCCACGTGCCTGAATCTACACACTGAACAGAGGCCCCAGACCGCTCAGGACAGGGGGCAGTGACCCATGGACACACAGTCTGATGTTGTGTACACACACACATTTCATTGGGGACCAAAGAGCTGGCTCAGCAGTTACCGCCCCGGCTGCTCTCACACAGGACCCAGGTCCAGTTCCCAGCACCTGCATGGCATCTCACAGCCATCTGTAACTCCAGTTCTGGGAGAGGTGACACCCTCTACTGATCTCTATAGGCACCAGGCACACGTGTGCTGCATAGACAGACATGCAGGCAAAACACCCATAAACACGAAATAAAAATAAATTAACCTAGCAGGGGGCAGTGGTGCACACCTTTAATCCCAGCACTCAGGAGGAAGAGTTTTAGCCCAACCTGGTCTACAGAGGAAGTTTCAGAACACCGAGGGCTACACAAAGAAACCCCGTCTCAAAAAACCCAAATAAATTTTTAAAAAGTATGCATTTGAGTGCAGTGCCTACACAGGCCAGAAGGGGGCGCCAAATTCCCCCAGGCCCCGAGGTTACTGGGAGCTGATCCTGGGAGCTCACAGCCAGTCAGAGTTCCACAGCCACTGAACCCTCCAGCCCCAGATGCTTCCTCCTCACAGGGAGGGGAAGTCGGGGAAGAGGAAGTAGGGCCTCCCACTAGGGTCCCCCACGGCTTCGCAGTAGTTCATGACCCTTGGTGATCCACAGTGAGTCAAAAAAGGTCAATCCCCAAGACCCCGGCAGTGGCCACTCCTGCAAGCTGACCTGCAAGCTCACACGCCAATAAATAAACAATGTTATTTTCAAACATCTATTTAAAAATATAACATAGTGCCCAACCAAGGGTATACAAACCCTACTTGCTCTTTCTGGAGGGCCTGGGATGGGACCCAGGCCTCAAGTACCCACTGAGCTATAGCCACAGCCCCCTCCCCTCTTTATTTTATTTATTTATTTGTTTGTTTGTTTATTTGAGACAAAGTTTTTTTGTACAAGCCCATGGGGTAACTCCTGGCTCCTGCATCTCCAGTGTCTCTCACCCAGAAACTCACCATGATGTAATCAGCCCACATATCCCGAGCTGACTTGAGAGCCGCCTGGCGCAACTTCATGACATGTTCATAGCGGGAGTCAGACCAGTGTTTGGGGCCCTCTTCATCTGGGTAGGAACTACGAGAGTAACTGTGATGTAAGGATATGGCACGCAGCGAACCCCAGTCATAGACAATGTCACAGATGATAAGGCACACAGCAGATCTGAAGGCTTCCAAGTGGAGCACGGGGGAGGAAGTGTGCAGGGCACAGGGTCCTGGCCACCAGGCCAGCGTGTGTGAGGGTCCAGAGGCATAGACATGGCAGGCAAGATGCGGCCCAAGGAAAGCTCTGCATGGCCGGGGGCACCCCAGGGCCATCAAGGTGCCTCTGGGCACAAAAGGAGTAAGAGAGCCCGGCAGGTCACCAGATGCAATCCCACAGGCTAGTGCGTGGGGGTGGGCATCTGTGATTCCAGCACTCAGGAGACTGTGGCAGGAGGATGGCAACTTCCAGGGCAGCCTGGGGGCCACAACACCCTGAGGCAGGAAGACAACAGGTGGCCACCAGACACAAAGGAATTCTGCCCGGGAGGTGTGACAGGCTAGTGTCCAAGGCTGGACAATGGAGTGAAGGACAATGGGACGAAGAGGATCAGGATCTGCCAGCAAAGCCCAGGGTGGGGACAGAGCATGCTGGCTTCCCACTCCAGTGAAGATGGGAGGCTCACCTGGGCTCCTCCGCTGGCCGCCACTCCACAGAGTGGTACAAACCCTTCACAGCCACCAGCCACTCTCGGAGTATGGCCGAAGTGTTGTCCGTGTTGTGATCCGTGGCCACCCTGTGAGCACAGGTGGATGATGGGTCAGAGCAGTCGGGGAATCAAAAGGCAAGACGGAACAACCGGATGGCGTGGGGGCTCTCCATGCTGGCTCAGTCCCCACCACCTGCAATGCCCTGGATAAAGCACCCTCCCGCTCTGTGCCTACTGCCCATCAGAAACACGGCAGTGAGGATGACGACCAGCTGCACAGCTGAACAAGGCCTAATGTGAAAAGCACATTGTAGTGCCACAAAGAAAAACTATGTAAAAGGACACTGAGTGGGACGTCAGAAGCTGCCATGTCCCCTTGTGTGAAGGGTCCACTTCTTCCCACTGCCTTCAGGTCCCTTCCTCTACTCTTAAGTCTGACTGGGTCTGGAAACCTGTTAAGCTCATTGACTTTGTTAGAGTGGAACGCCGGCCCGCGCCTGGGGCGCAAGACAGTGAGCTGGAAGGGTCTGGAAGCACCAGCCTGGCCCATTCTGAGAAGCCAGGGGTCCTAGAATCGCAGCTGTGAGGGCTGGCAGCAACCCAGAACCTGGCGGGAGCGGGCAGCAGCTCGGGGGTCCCAAAGTGCAATCGGGACGAAAGCCGGTACTTCGGTTACATAGCCGAACTCCCCAGGTGCATAACCCGGGTCCCTAGGTAGACAACTGAGTCCTAAACCGAGGCTCAACCGAGTCTCCGCAGTGCAGAGCCGAGTCCGCCAAGACATAACCGCATCCCTCGGGTACAAAATCGAGTCCCCGGATAAACAGCAGAATCCCCCGAGATGCATAGCCGAGGCCCTGCGCACGGCGCCCGGGCCGGCCGCTCACCATAACGCCGTGCGCTCCCGTGGGTGGCGCAGCCGCTCCAGGGCGCCCAGCGTGGCCGGCAGCGCGGGCGCCGCGTTCCGCGCCAGCAGCGCGATGAGCACGCGCGGCGCCTGCAGCGGGGACTCGGGGCTCCAGCGCTCCTCGGGGAAGTAGCCGTCGGTGCCCCGCGGGCCACCCGGCGGCAGCGGCAGCAGCAGGAGCAGCGGCAGGAACTGTAGCCCGCGCAACCCGCCGAGGAACGCCGCCATCGCGCCACGCGTCGCCTTTAAGCCGCTTTTCTGACGGCAGACCAGAGCCGCTCCTTAAAGGAGCCGGGGGGAGGGGCCATCAGGTCCCTCCCTTGACTTTCTCCTTAAGGGAATGGAGCCCTCTGGCCGTGCTGTGAGCCGTCGGGGAGCGCCCGTGACAAGGCTGCGCCTTTAAAAGTTAACGCTGCTTTCCCTCCGACAGTCCCGGCTCCCTTTCATGACGTCACCCGCAGGATGGCTCCGGAGCCCCGCCCCCAGCTCACATCTTAAAGGCGCAGAGGCGCTGGTAGTGTAGACCATTTCTTGAACCCTCTTAAGTTGACTGTTCCTCTGTTCTGTACTGAGGCTCCTAATTAGAATCATGTCAACCTTAGTTTCCTCGGTTACGACATGGTTATTTTCGTTTGTTTGTTGCTTCTGAATTACATTTTAAGGGACCAGCGAAATGGCTGAGTGGGTATGAAAGCTTTTTGCCACGCATGCCGTCCTGAGTTCTGGAAGGAGCCAACCACCCCCAAAACTGTTGTCCTCTGGCCTCCGTAAGAGTGCCTCTCACCCTGTTTTACTTATTTCTTTCATTTTCTGTGTACTAGTGTTTTGCCCACGTATATGTCTGTATACCACAGGCATGCATCAGATCGGCTAGAACTGGAGTTACAGGAGGTTGTGAGCCACCATGTGGCTCTGGGAATCGAACTCAGACCCTCTGGAAGAGCAACAAGTGGTCTTAACTGATGAGTCTTATCTCCAGGTCTCTAAATGTATTTTTGTGTGTCGGGAAGTGGATGTGGAAGTGAGTGTGTGTGTGTGTGTGGGGGGGGGTGTCTTTTCATTCTTTTCCCCCGTGTACAGGAGACGGGACAAAGCCAAAGGCTTAGCACCCGGACTTTACCAGCTGAGCCATCCCACCAGCCCATGTCTTCTGGTTTGTGAAACAGGGTGGAACTCAGAGTATAGCCCACGCTTTCTATAAATTTACAGTGTTACTATAAAGTCTGTGCTAGCCTCCTGGGTTTTGGGGTGACCGCTAATCTGGTTCCTAGCCTCCCCGAGGAACTGAAGACCCTGGGATCAACCAGCTGCCTCCCAACCCTGCCCCCCCCCCATGGCCTCTGTTCAAATGATTCACTTTAGAGACTTCATAGGGCAAGAAGCTGGAGCCAGAACCAAAGGCTCCTGTTGCTGAGTGGGTTCTCTGGAAACCCTTACAGTTTTTCTTTTTGTTGTTTTGCTTTGTTTTTCAAGACAGGGTTTCTCAATATAGCCTTGACCTGGACCCACTATGTAGACCAGGCTGGCCTCAAACTCAGAGATCCACCTGCCTTTGCCTCTGAGTGCTGGGATTAAAGATGTTTGCCACCAAGGCCCGGTCCCTCCATGTTCTTGTTTTGTTTTCTGCCCTCACCCTTATGAGGAATAGTCTCATGATCATGCTAATATCATTTCTAAGTAGTAGCTCAGCCAGCAAGGCTGAGCTGCCACTCAGACCAAGGTATCCTCAGCTGCACAGATGGGTCCAGAAAGCCTCCATTTAACTAAACAAACAAAATTTTCATCTAAAATCCCAACACGTGGGAAGCTGTGGCAGGGGAATCTCTGAGTTTGAGGCCAGCCTTGGTTACAGCGTATCCAGACCCATTATCACAAAGAAACGTATGGTACTCCCCATATAAGGTATGTGTTTGAGTTTTCTGGAAAAAATTCTCATTCTGAGGGGGAGGCAGGGCATGCTAACTTGGTCCATGTTGGGGCATATAGATGTCAGTTTGAGAGCAAGGTTTGAAAGTTTTCATTAAAAAAAAAATCAAAAAACCCAACTCAATACCCTGTGAATTTTATGAAATCTCATACCAAGGAAGTAAAAGGACAGCAGGTCGCGTCCTCTGGGAAGGACTTGGCTCTGGTAGCTAACAGTTGCTCTCAAAGGAGGCAGCACCGCCCTGTTTCCAGAATTAGCTTCTACATGCTATCCTGGGTCTCGGTGGGCATCTGTAGCAGACGCAAGATGAGCAAGTTATATTAAAAGTTAAATGTCCTGTGCTGAGGCTTGCGACCGACACAGCTGGACTGCTTGGGGGCGGGGGATGACACCGACTCTCTGGAACCGCCCAGAAGGGGGGGGGGGGCGCCGCGACCACGGTAACCAGGACCAGGGTGTGGACTGGCCCGGAAGGCACGCAGTGGGTTGGGCTGGGGGCGAGCCTTCGCGCGCGGCTGGCCAATCAAACACGCAGCCCTGGGTATTTTTTAAAAAAAATCAGTCATCCACGCAATTAGACATCAAACGATGATAAAATGGGGGCCTGTGAGGTGACTTAGCG
The DNA here is from genome assembly GCF_000317375.1 of Microtus ochrogaster. Taxonomy (NCBI): domain Eukaryota; kingdom Metazoa; phylum Chordata; class Mammalia; order Rodentia; family Cricetidae; genus Microtus; species Microtus ochrogaster. The sequence goes on from NW_004949179.1 coordinate 1,520,821, forward strand.
ACTGAAAGTGTTTGACCCCAGGCCTGACCTGAGTTTGAGCCTGAAGACACTCTTGATGGAAAGAAAAAAACCCACTTCCAGAAGTTGTCCCCTGATGCCACACACCCATGCATGTAAATACACACACACACACACACCACCACCACCACCCCAAATAAATTTAAAAAGAAGCTTTAAAAAATGTACAGATTTGGGCTGGAGAGATGACTCAGCAGTTAAGAGCACTGTGTGCTCTTCCTAAAGGTCCTGAGTTCAGTTCCCAGCAACCACATGGTGGCTCACAACCATCTGTAATGAGATCTGGTGCCCTCTTCTGGCCTGCAGGCATACATGCAGGCAGAGTACTGAGAATACTGTATACATAATAAATATTTATTTATTTATTTATTATGTAAACAATATTCTGTCTGTGTGTACGTCTGCAGGCCAGAAGAGGGCACCAGACCTCATTACAGATGGTTGTGAGCCACCATGTGGTTGCTGGGAATTGAACTCAGGACCTTTGGAAGAGCAGGCAATGCTCTTAACCGCTGAGCCATCTCTCCAGCCCCTAAACAAATAAATCTTAAAAAAGATTTCTTTTAAAAAAATGTACAGCCGGGTGATGGTGGCGCACGCCTTTAATCCCAGCACTCAGGAGGCAGAGGCAGGCGGATCTCTGTGAGTTCGAGACCAGCCTGGTCTACAGAGCTAGTTCCAGGACAGGCTCCAAAGCCACAGTGAAACCCCTGTCTCGAACAACCAAAAAAAAAAAAAAAAGTACAGATTTTTAGGCTGGGTGGTGGTGGCCTATGCCTTCAATCCCAGCACTAGGGAGGCAGAGGCAGGTGAGTCCGAGAAACCCCTGTCTCGAAAAAAACTAAAAAAAAAAGTGCAGATTTTTAAAGTAAAAAATAATAAAAAATGAAATTAATGGGATTATATGTGTTAAACCAACAAGTTTTGGGGTATTTTTAATACAATGTCATATTATAGTAGCCCAGGCTAGCTCAGAATTTGAGTGTAAAAATTCTAGCAGGAACACACAGTCTATGGTGCTTTGTTCTGTGCAGCTCACACACTTGGGTCTTCATCCATTGTCCCCCAGGATGGGCGTGGGTGAAGACAGCTCTGGTTGTTCTTGGAAGCAATGGTGGCGGAGTGGCTGAATTTGGCCACCAGAGTAGGTCTCTTCTGTCTCAGACCTGAGTCTCAGCTCCCTCATCTGTGGAAATGATGACCGTCACCTGGATCCCAATGTCACATGTCACAAGCTGGAGGTGGGGCCTGGGGGTCCACAAATAAGGGGGCTGGAGCAGGGGAGCAGGGCTCACAAAGCTAAAGGACTGACTAGCTGTGGGACACAACACAGCGGACGGACCAGGCAGAAGAGCCCTGCAGAAATGCCAGCTTGCTTCTCCACGCCCTGAGAGTCCATGGGGATTCACCCATAAGGCTGTATGTGCACGGACAGGATGGACTCAGGTCCACCCCCAGCATATGTGGCAGGTGGAGGGACACTCAAGCTCCCTGTATGTAAGCCTGACCACACAACCATCTTTTTGCTATATTCCCTTTATGTGAATGCATGGCTGTGGAAATTAAGCAGGTCCACATCCAAGTCAGAGTATCTGAGTTAGCTGTGGCTATGTAACATATGAGTCAGTTACAGAGTACCTGAGTTAGCTGTGACTATGTAACAAGTGAGCCCATTACAGAGTATCTGAGTTAGCTGTGACTATGTAACAAATGAGTCCTCTACAGAGTACCTGTGTTAGCTGTGACTGTGTAACAAATGAGCCTGGCTTTCCCCTGGCAGTGCCTTTCCGGACTATCACTATCTCCCCTCCCTGTGTTGATAGCAGAAAGTAACTGGCAAAACCCCCCACTGTGTCTAGGTGGCAGGAACACAAGCCTGTCGCCATCTCGGCCCTTGTGTGTTACAACCCATGGCTTCTCCACCGTTCAACAGGGCCACTTCAGATGAAGTCCATCCTGCTCCACACTACCCTTGCACACCCCTGGTCGTGGCACAGGACTTGTGAGGTACTCACGTGCTCTTTCCTGGTCCTCTGCTGGAGAACAGGTTCTGTCGCTGGCACCAAGGATTTTGTTCAACTCTAGAATTAAGGGATAACCCTGAATCCATCTGAAGAAGGCAGCTTTAGCCTTCCCATCCTCTTTCTGTGCTATAAGCAATGCAGACATGGCTAATCAACAGCTGCTCTCCACCTAGCCAGGAGCCCCTCCCAACTGTTGCTCTGTGCAGACATCACAGAGCAATGGCAAGTGGAACTCTCCTAAGGACGTATACAAGGTCTAGGTTCAGAAGCTCATCCAGGTCCCCATTTCTAGAATTAGTTTACAGTCATTTAAACCTTCTACTCTTGGAAGTAGACGGCTCAGTGGTTGAAAGCTTTTCCAGGGGATCCGGGTTCAGTTCCCAGCACCCACATGGCAGCTCACACTATCTGTGACTCCAGCTCCAGGGGATCTGACACCCTCACAGATAGACATGCAGGCAAAACACCACTGCACATAAAATAGATAAATCATTAAAAAATATTCCACTTTCCTAGGCATGTAGGCTCAGGCACTCAGGATGCTGAGGCAGGAGGGTTGCTTGGATGGCAGACCTACATCACTGCCTCTGCTCCATTTCTTATTTGGCCACACATCAAGGACATAGTCTCAGTCTGTTCCCTGGTTCCCTGTGATGCCATCATCTCTGGGTTCCAGCCACTTGTCTCACCTTCTGGGTCCCTCTTCCCTCTACCATCTTTGGAGACTTTATGAGCTTCTGAGAGCTCCAGAGTGGACCCCAGACCAACCCTCTAGTATCAGGGACAACTGCCTCTCTCTCATCAGTCCCGAGAACTCCAATATCCCTGAGCATCTCCCTCCCGTGCCCCTTTCAAGGAGGCCCACCCAGTCCTGTGCTAGCGTCCGCACGGGCTGAGCCACAGCCGGGAGACTCACCTCTGTCAACTCTCTGCAGAAGGAGGCCCTGGATGACGTCCCTGCAGACACCCTCAGTGGTCAGAGCCTGGGAGCCCACGGCCAAGATGTCCCCATCCACCTCAGGCTGTTCCTAGGACCACAGACAGGAGCTTGGCTGGATGCAGGACCCACATGCTGTAACGTGTGTCCCAGTGTCAGAAATGGACTACATCCCACACAGGCTTCCTACCTCCCAAGTGTCTCAGCTGGGACCTAGCCACCGCTGCTTCCTCTGAAGGGTCCTGCTAGCATCTAGTCACAGCCATCCTTTGGGTCCTCCCCACCCACACCCTTCTGCCTGCTTCTTCCCTCACCATCACCCTCGATGACTCCTCTCTGCAGGCCAGAAGAGGGCGCCAGACCTCTTTACAGATGGTTGTGAGCCATCATGTGGTTGTGGGAATTGAACTCATGACCTCTGGAAAAACAGCCAGTACTCTCAACCTCTGAGCCATCTCTCCAGCCCCCTCCTCTCTGGTCCTTAACACACAAGGCCCAGTCCAACCTCAAGACCTTAGCACATGCAGTTCTCCCTATAAACCTCGACCCATGGAGCCCATACCCGCTCTGCACCACCAGGATCAAACTCCGGGAGTGTGTGGTCAGCAAAAATTAGGGATGAACCAAGATGCAAGGGGTTTTGTCAAGGCCAGAAGTGTCCCCGTACACCCAGCCTGGGAAGCAGAGGTGGGATCTCAACCTCCAGTGGCTTCAGGCAAGCGTGAACACTCTGTCCCCTCCAGATAGAGAGCTCAGGTGTCCACTCACCGAGTTATAGCTCACCCCAAGCTGGCTCCACACAAAGGGCCAGAAGATTCCCAGCAGCCAGTCCCGGGTGAACCTCCACCGACTGGTCTCACTGTCCGAGGTGAGCTTCTGCAGAGAACACAACCAGCCTGTGCAGCAGCCTGCAGTACTCTAGGCCACGGCCCCCACCCACCCACTCACCTCACCTTCAGCACAAGGCCCCTGACTTTCTCCAACTGCTCAGCTGCCTGGTCGCAGTCCAGAGTTGATGTCAGACACTTGTCGGCCAGCTGCAGGAAGGTGGTGACTGCAGCTGCCATGAGCTGTGAAGGAGGAGCTCGGATGATCCCATACCCAGGACCTCTGCTCTGGCTCAGGTGTCTAATGCCCAACATTTCCCCAGCAGCCTGGACCAGGCACTGTCCCCTGGGCTCTAGCCTCAGGATCTCCAGCCTCCCTGGGGCACACTCTGGGGAGCACTCTTGTGCAGTGTGCCAGGCGCCAACGGATTAGCCATAGGCTGTTCCTCCTATGCCCATGTCCACAGCAGGGCCCTATCACTGCCTTCTGAAACATGCTGTAGCACAATCCTTTTGGACACTGTGAAGACTTGTCACGTGAGTTGGTGTAATAAAAAACTGATTGGCCTATAACTAGGCAGTATTTTGGGGGCAGAGAGAAGGCTGGGAAGAAGGGCAGAGTCTGAGGGTCGTGAGGAGACACAGAGAAAAGAAAGATGAACATGCCATGTTGAAAGAAGGTAGCATTACAGGGCAGAGAATAGGTAAGCAATATGGATTAATTAATTAATTAATTAATTTTGGTTTTTCAAGACAGGGTTTCTCTGCAGCTTTGAAACCTGTCCTGGAACTCACTCTGTAGACCAGGCCCCGAACTCACAGAGATCCACCTGTCTCTGCCTCCTGAGTGCTGGGGTTAAAGGTGTGCACCAGCACTGCCTGGCTATGATTAATTTAAAATGTAAGAGTTAGCTAGTAACAAGCCCAAGCTATTGGTCAAGCATTTATAATTAATAAGAAGCCTCTGAGTGGTTATTAAGGACACAGGGAAACTCTGTCTACAAAAACTCATCTTTCTTTCTGTTTTAGATAGGGCCTAGCATAACCTACACTGGTCTCAAACTCATTGTGAAGCTGGGGACGACCCCAGCATCCTGATCCTCCTGCTTCCTCCACCCAAGTGTTGGGCCAGGTGGGCACCATCACACCATCTGGATCAGGGCTTCCAGCCTCCTCCGCTTGCCTTTATAGATAGAACTCCTAACAGCAGAGAGGGTTTTCTAAACCTTGGGTCCAGCTAAGCTCCTGCCTTTGCTCCCACACCTGCTGAGGTTCCCTATTGCCCACTACAGACTCGCATTCGCTCCAGGCTCTGCCTGTCTACCAGCGCGGCCCATTCCTTTCTCATAAATGCACTCTCCCTCTCCTAGGGACACCCAACATGGACTTCCCATTCTCTCTCCTTACCTGTTGTGCAAGATCTTGGGCCCCAAACACCAGGCTCTGCATCCCCAGGAAGCCAAATGGTTCTGCCAGCTGGGCCAGATGGCTTCGGTTCCTCTCTGCCTCCCGATAACAGGCTTGCATCAGCTCTGGGTCCCAAGGTATCTCCCCAAATTCATAAACCTACGTACATATGAATACCAGTCAGATGAGAAAACATCATTGGTTTACGATGCTGACAGCTCAAGGTGGGCGTGTCCCTGTCGCTCACATGCTAACCTCCCTGCGCAGCCGCGTGCCAGAAGGGTTCTTGCGCAGGTGGTGAGACAGCCGGTCCATGCCCCGGATGAGCAGAGTCCGAACGGCTTGGAGCGTGGCTTCCACAAGGCTCAGCAGCGCATGGATAATCTGGGGCAGTTGCGGGTCCACCATGCGGCACATGCAAGCCTCCAGGGGGTCCCGGATCTCCGCTGAGGGGATATGTGGATCAGGAGTTTTTTCCACCAGGCACTCAGTAGATGCAGGAGGAGCAGGGACCTCAGCCTGGACAGCTGGGTACCCATTTTACAGCTGAGGACACTGAAACTAGGAGCAGTGAGACCTGGCCCAAAGGCACAGGCTGAGGAAGCTCAGTGTGTTTCAAAGGAGACCCCGCAAGGCCACTGCCACCTCGTGTCTCCCTACCTAGCCCACAATTTAATAGGCCGGGGTCTCCCCAGGCTCTAGGCTTCGTCTTCTCATCCACTGCCTTCTGGCTAGAATCCAGCGTCAGACTCTAATCCTCAACAGCTGCTTCCCTTTCCCAAGTCTATTCCTCAGGGCCCGTCCCACCCCTATTAGGCCCCGCCTTCCGCCGGCAAGACCCCGCCCCTTCTAGCAAATTGCCATCCAACCTGCTAGCTCCAACGATTCAGCTCCGTACGACCTACCCCCACTATTACTAGCAGGCCCAACTCCTGAAGCTCCACACCCGCTCCCACAGCCCCCGCCCCTACATTTCCTGACCCCGCCCTTCGTCCTCCTACTCCATCCCTCCCAGGCCCCGTGGCCCCGCCCTAGCTCTCCTGGATCCACTCTCACTCCTAGCCTCTCGCCCAACACCACCAACCATGCGGCCTCCCTCACCTCTCACCCTGCCCATTACACAGCCCGCCCCCCACCTTCTAGTCTCCGAGCCCTTTGCGCTCGCTGCTGCAGGATCTGCTCGAGTTCTGCTCGCACCGTCCTCTCCAGCTTCGCTAGCAGCGCATCCTTTTCCGGCTGGAAGGCACGCAGCCCTGCAGATACCCTGGCCAGGACGGCCGCGTGCACAGCGTCGAGGAACTGCAGCGTCGAGGGCGGTGTGGGCGAGCACATGAGACTTGAAGCCGCCCTTCCCTCCCTTTTCTCCCCCTTCTCCCCTCCTCGCCACGTCCACTCCGCACCTCCGAGCAGGCCCTGGCCCGGGCGCGTCCCGTACTGCGCAGGCTCCGTAGCGTCTGTGCGCGTAGAGCAGGTAACAGCTCCCTCATCAGCTCGGCGCTCAGCACCTGTAGGGGAAGCATGGGGGTGTAGTGTGCGACGGGTGGTGGAACCCGCCCGGGCCTGAGGGACACCGCTCACCTCCGCATCAGAGCCCAGTGTTGCGTCGTCACCACCGGCAAAGCCTCGACGTCGTCGATAGAGCTGCACGGTGTCCAGGAAGGCACAGGCCGCGGGCGCCCGGCTGCGCTGCAGGACTGAGGATGCCTTTAGCTGGGCACTGTGCTCCAACCCTCCCCAGGGAACCCCGCACCTACACCCATCGTCCTCTCGCGCCCCACCTGCGCCCTAGAACGCACCGGTGGCTCTCAGCCGGATGGCACTCTGCAGGCTGAGCCTCCAGGCTCGCTGCGCCCCCCTCGTGTGTGCACAGAAGCAGAGGTGGGCCCGGAACGGGTGCACGAGGAAGAGCGGGAAGTTCACTGGCTCCTCCAGCACCCTCAGCGGTTCCTCCTGGGCGAGGTCTCCTGAAAGCAAAACAGCAGACTGAAAGAACTGGTGTGACTTCGGGGCCAACTGGGGCTTTAGAGCAAAAGCTGTCTCAAAGATTAAACACAGCAGAAGCCCTAGTACTACATGCGCCCGGCAAGATGAACGCTATCGTTGTGGAACAGGTGAACGGGAACAGAGTAGGAGAAACTCGAAACCCAGGACCCCATCTGACGGTCTGTGCACCATGCCCCAAGCCTGCACACTGCTTCTCACTATGTCTGTCTCCTTGCATGTTTACTGACACTGGATTTTATGGTTTTTAAAAAAATTATATTTAACCATCTGTATGTTTGTTTATGTGTGTGTAGGTGCTTGAGGTCAGAAGCGCCAGATGCCCTGGAGCTGGAGTCCCAGGCAGTTGTGAACAGCCTGAGTGGGTGCTGGGAATCTAACTCTGATTCACTGAGCCATCTTTCCAGCCCCGTTTTTATTGTATTGCTTTGTTACTTTTTTTAAAAAATTTTGTTTTTGTTTGTTTGTTTTCCAAGACAAGGTTTCTGTAAAACAGCCCTGGCTGTCCTGAAACATATTCTATAGAGCAGGCTGGCCCTGAACTCAGAGCTCTTCCATCCTCTGCCTCCCGAGTGCTGGGAGTAAAGGCGTGTGCTACCAGCGTTACTTTCGTTGTTCCTTAGACTCTTAGCTATTCGGGTTTTGTTCCATTGGCTTTACTGGTGTCCTCCCAGGGACAGTGGGTGGCACTTTTCCTTCACAGAGCAAGAGTTCTTGCTCAAGGATCAACAATTCATCCACCAAGGGACAGCTGTAACATCTGTAGACACTGCGGGCAGGAAGTTGCTTCTGTTACTAGACAGAAGAGAACCAAGTCAACTTCACCAAGTGCACAGGGGGTGGGATGGCCACAGGACACGGAGGAAGGAAAACTAAGGGAACCCAGGAATCCTTACCAGAGGAGCTTGGACAGAGATCATCCAAAAGGCACAGGTATTCACGTTGGGAAGTGAGCAGTGTGTACCCTGTCAGGGCTGTGGAGCCCAGGGTACGGCCCCCAGACTCATACTCCTGTGACCAAAGACATGAGACCACATTGAGGTTCCCCAGTAGAGGCAAGTCGGCAAACTCCCAAAGCACTCCCTACCCCTCTGGGCAATGAGCAACTCAGGATCTTAGCATGTTACTGACCAGCGCTCTGCCACTGAGCCACGCCCCCAGCCCTCACTGGGGATTCTAGGCAGAGGCTCCAACCCTGAGCCACGCCCCCATTACCTCATTGGGAGATCCTAGGCAGAGGCTCCACCTCTAAACCACGCCCCAGCCCCTCACTGGGGGATTCTAGGCAGGGGCTCCACCCCTGAGCCACGCTGCCAGTCCCTATGCTATCCTAGGTTGCAGTTCTGGTCATCTCACCTCCTTTCGGCTAAACCATTCCAGGCGTCCATCCCCACGCAGGACACAGAAGGTGGGTTGCCATTGTGGCGGGTGGCCCCACAGCAGGGTCAAGGGTCCTTGGTGCTCCCGGACTCTAGGCAGCTTCTGCAAAGGGGTGCCAGCTGTCGTTGGCTCTAGAGCAGGATTTAGGGTTCCCTGAACTGTGCCCAAGTTTCAGTTCCCACCAAAAGCAGGGCACTCAGCTTCTTCTTCTTCTTCTTTTTTTTTTTTTAAAAAAAAACATTTAATTGGTTAACTGGGACAAGATCTGACTCTGGTACCCTAGGAAAACCACCAACTGCCTGGTCCCATTGACCCTCCTTCCTCAGTTCCCCCAAGTAGTCAGTCTATAGGCAGCCTGGGCTACAGAGACCCAAAGGAAAACTTGTCACGTAGGTTTGGTCACACATACCCACCACCCTCCAAGGCTCTAGGCAGCAGCTGCCATCAGAACCTGTCAGCCCAGCACCAGAAGGCTGAGGCAGGAAGGTCAGGAGTTCAAGGTCAGCCTCAGCCACACTGCAAATTCAAGACTCTGTCTCAAATAATCAGAAACGGAACTGTAGCAGGTATGAGGATGCCCTGCATGGGACAGGGAGAGTCCCAAGCTGTGACCTCTGCCCACAGAGCCTCCCCACAGCAGGGAGGGAAGGGAGCGGCCGGGGATTGTGCCATGTGGCCTGCAGGGGCTCGCTCTACCTCTGTGGGTCCTGACTATGCCAGGGTAGGGGACAGAAGGAGGCCATGGGGGGACTTTCAGTGGCTACAGTTCCAGGCTGTCTGATCTCACAATCCCTGAAGTGCCAAGAGCAGGGTCAGAGGGACAAAGGGGTCCTATCAAGGAGTGTCTCCCTGGTGCCGTGCTTGCAATAGCAGGGCAGGCACACGCAGAATCAGCCCTGCCCCCGGCTTCTTCCCAGGCTTGCCAACCTCAGGGCCTCTGCACATGTGACCCCTGCAGGGAACACCCTTCTCCAGGCCTCCTCCACCTGCCTCCACCTCCCCAGCTCCATGTCCCCAATCTCATGTCATCGAACTCAGAGAGGGACACAACCACAGCTGGTGCCTGGCAGGGAACCCCATCCTCAGTGACACGCACTTTGGTGTGGGAAAGCTGGCATCTGGCTGGCTCCTGGGGTTCCAGTTCTCTGGAGATCTGCCTCAGCATGGCTGCCGCCAGCTGCCTGCGGTAACAGGGCAGGAAGGCCCTTAGCAGGCCGTCCACCTGACCTGTGGGGGAGAAGGGACCAACACTGTGGCCAGGGGACCAGCCTGTCATCTCAGGCCAAGCTGGCCAACCCTGGCACAGGCGAGACCCTGCCTCAATGAATGAGGTGGGAGGCAGCCTAAGAGGACAACACATACACGCACACACACATACACACATACACACACATATACACGTACACACACACATACACACGTACACACATACACACACACACACACATACACATACACACACACAAAGTATCTCCATCCAAGGATATTGTGCCTTGGAGAATGAGGCCCAGAGAGGGGGATTCACTTGCCCAACAGCACACAGCAAATGCAGGTAGCAGTCAGTGCTGGGACTTTGCATGCGCTGTTCCCCTTCCCCAGTGCTATTCCCATACTCACTGCCAACTGCACACCCTCTTCCAATCTGGCCTAGCCACCTCCCCTTGGGGGTCAGCCACCAAATCCTGTTCGATTGTCCAGCCCCACTCTCCAAGGACCAGCAGAGGACAGTACAGGGAGTCTCGGTGCCAGCCCATTCAGCCAGGCCTCCCAGCCATGAGGACCTCTGCCCTCAGTGGGCCCTCGAGTCCCCTAACAAATAAAACATGTCACATCTCACTTTTCATTTTCTTTTCAGACAGGGTCACAGGTAGCCACAGCTGCCCTGGAACTCACTGTTCAGTCCAGGCTGGCCTCGAACTCAGAGATCTGTCTCCCGAGTGCTAGGATGACAGGCCTGTGCCACTACACTCAGCTACTCGAGCTTCACTTACATCTGGAATCTTCCAAAGCTAGGCAGGGGTGATGCACATCTTTTATCCCGGCCCACGGGACACAGAGGCAGGCGGATCTCTGAGTTTGAGGCTAAGGTCTATAGAACAACTTCCAGGTCAGCCTGGTCTACAGAGAGAAACCCTGTCATGAAACATTCAACAAAAAAACCTGGACTTTCCAACCCAGGGCAGGACGGTGACAACAAGACGTTTGGTGCCAGGAGCCATGCCAGTGTGGCCTCCCGCTGCAGTGGGACCCCTCTGCTCACCTCTCAGCTGCTGCTGCTGCCGCTTGTCCAGGGGGCTGGAGGGCCGCACCCCCATCCTGTTGCTGTGTGGAGCTATCCTGGGTCCCACTGCTCAGGGTGCTGAGTGCCCCAAGTTCCAGGAGAGTAGTGCCATCGGTACAACCCTCTGCCCCTTCCTGTCTGCACCTGCCTCCTCCTGCCCCTGGGGACAGGCTGGACCAGGACTGAGGGTTTCTGTGGGGGACAATGGGGACTGCCCCAGGGGAAACCAAAGCAGTGTGGGAAAAACAAAGGCCTGGCACAGGTGGCCAGGGTGGGGCAGCACATCTCTGCCATCCCAGCACTCAGAAAGCAGAGGCAGGGGGATCAGGAGTTTAGGTCCTGCAGGCCAGCCTGGCCTACATGAAGTCCTGTCTACAAAAGAAACAGACAGCTGACTGAACAAATGAACGGCCTGAGGCATGGGCTGTCAATGTGTGGAACACAACCCCCATCTGCCCATGAGGGAAGATGACCCCTTAAACAATTTCATTTTCTTCCTTTTCCTGAGGCGGGCACGGCAGACGGAACATTAGCAGTCACCTTGGAGTATGGGGCAGAACCTATGCCGCAATGTATGGGCACAGCAGAGATGTCCCCCTGAGACAGGGACGGTCAACGGTAATGTCCCGCAGGGCTGCTCACACATGTCACTTTCCTTTCAACGGTTTCAGCTTGTGCCCTTGGCTGTCAGAAGTCCCCAGCAGGGCAGCTTTCTTCCCGGCCTGCCCCACTTCCTTGTCACAGCCGAGGAGTCCTCAGGGACCGCACACCAACAGAAACTTCACCTCTGTGGTTCCATGCCAAGTTAGCTCGGGGAGGTCTCAATCCCCGCCTCAGGCCTGGCTTGTGTGACCTTCCCGGGGATGCCCCTCAGAACCCCACACTCAGCCAGTCCCCGGGACTGGGAGGGCTCAGGACACATCAGGCCATTGATGTACACTTTGCATGCGCTGTTCCCCTTCCCCAGTGCTATTCCCATACTCACTGCCAACTGCACACCTCTTCCAATCTGGCCTAGCCACCTCCCCTTGGGTGGAGGCACAGAGGTGAAGTTTCTGTTGGTGTGCAGTCCCTGAGGACTCCTCGGCTGTAACAATGAGGAAGTGGGGCAGGCCGGGAAGAAAGCTGCCCTGCTGGAGACTTCTGACAGCCAAGGGCACAAGCTGAAGCCGTGCACACAGAGGCTGCCGAAGCTCCAGCCTTTATGCCCACATTTGTGCTTCTGTAAGAGGAGGTAGGGGAGAAACCGTCCAAGGGGACATCCCAAGAGTCACCTCAGACACTTCTCTCGTTGTTATGTGACCCTGTGGCATCATCAAGGGAAGCTCAAGGCTCTGAGCAGGCCTGCAGGGAGACCGAGGCACTGGCTGGGGTGCCAGGTGAAGCCTGGCACGGTCTCTCAGCCTATCTCCCTTCTACCATAGTGGCCACACGGCTGGAACACAAGAGCCACGAGGTACCTGTGAGCCAGTCCTGCGCTTGGAACCGAAAACGACCCTGTCTTCATTCTGATGTGTGCACCGCGGGGCCAGAAGCCCAGGCTCCACATTTCTCTGAGGCCCTCAGCCGCACCCGAGCTCACTGCCCGGCCCCACCCTCCGCCACCAAAAACCACAGGGACCAGAGTTCCAGAACGCTGTTTAATTCTCAGTTGGTTCGCTCCCGCGGCCCCCGGAGGCTTTTCCAGAAAGCCCGGGGCAGAGGCCGGGGGCCAGCTCCAAAGTGCCCACGCGTGTGTGCCCTGCGCTACAGCGTGGAATGCTTCTCGAAGGGCACCGACAGCAATCGTGCGGCCGCCTCGTCCAGGAACCAGCAGAGGGCGCCCGTGCGCGGCTGCACCATGGTGGCCGGCAGCGAGCTGTCTTTGTCCTCCAGGATGCGCTGTGTGAGAGACCCGGGACCCACCTCAGACCCCACCGCAGAGGGGGCGGACTGGGATCTGTTTGGATGTAGGGACAGGCACCCGCGGGTTCTAAAGCTCCGTGGAACGGGTTTGTTTGCTGTTCTATTAGGAGGAGGCAGGGCTTCATGTAGCCCAGGCGGGCCTTGAACTTGCTATATAGCAAGGATGGTCCTCCTCTTTCTGCCTCCCCAGTATGGGGACAACAGGTGGTGCTGGGAACTGAACTCAGGTTGTCTGAGAACTCAAAGTCTGAACTTAAGTTTGATGGCAAGCCCATTTACCCACTAAGCCGTCTTGCCCCCTTATTTTTTTCTTTTTGTGTGTGGGTGCTTTTCCTGCGTGTATGTGCACCATGTGAATGCCTGGTGCCCCAGAGGCCAGAAGAAGGCACCTGAACCCCTGGACTAGCTCTACAGGTGGTTGTGACCTGCCATGTTGGTGCTGTAAATCGAACCTGGGTCTTCAGGAAGGGCAGCAGGTCCTCACCACTCCACGTGCCACCTTTCCATCCCAGGCTTTATTATTATTATTATTTTAAATGTGTTTGGTGTCCATCTCTATCACGCTGCAGCTCAGGGGAGGTGTCCCTCTCTATCACCCTGTACCTTATTCCCTTGTACAGGGTCCCTCACTGAGCCTGGAGCTAGGCCAGCAGCCATCAAGTCTTAAGGCATCCTGTCCCCAAAAGGGGCTAGAGACACAGATGGCCACACCAGCAGTCACTTGGGAGCAGGGCCTGTGATCTCTGCAGATTCCCCTCTCATATCCCGTGACCACCCTTCTGACCTCCCGTGACCGCCCTTCTGACCTCCCGTGACTGCCCTTCTGACCATGTGACCGCCATGATCCCCCGTGTCCTCCTGTGCCCACCCCTTACCTTCAGTACAGCTGCCTTGCCTTCCCCTGTGGCCACGAAGATGATACTCTGGGCTGCATTTAGCACAGGGAGCGTCAGGGTCACCCTCTGCGGTGGTGGTTTTGGGGAGTCACTGATGGGAGCCACAATCTTCTCTTGCTCCTGGGGGAGGAAGGCCAGTGGGGACAGGTCATGCCTACCTTTGCGCTTTATCTGTGGACGGAACCTGAACCCGCCAACCCCACCCAGGCACCAAGTGTACAGTGTCGGCAGGTCTTCCTTTGATAATCCTTTGGGTTCTTACTCTGTGACCCAGGCTGCCCTCAACCTCACTGCGAGCTTCGTGCCCCTTCCCACCATATCCAAGGGGTCTGAGGCTCAGCAGGTCAGGGCTGGGAGAGGATCCCCATGCTCACCTGTAGGAGGGGATGACCAGGGAAGAGCGAGCATGTGTGGCCGTCAGGGCCCACCCCCAGGATCAGCAGGTCAAACACGGGGACAGTGTCTCCTTGGAAGGCCTGAAGGGGAAGATGGTGGTGTGTGCAGGGCTCAGAGGTCACACAGAAGGAAGCTGGAGCCAGGTTTCCATGTCTGGGTTCCATGTGGTGTTTTTGAGTTGAGAGTCACCCTCAGGCTGGTCTGACATCTGGCCAGGCTCCTGCCTCAGTTCCCCAAGTGCTGGGTCACAGACACGCTATCACACTCACTATTCTGATCCAGACTGGAGGCTCAATTTCCCTTTCAATGACCAGGAACCTGGGGTCTGAAGATGTGAGACCCCAGCCCGAGTCTCCCTGCAACTGGTCACCCCCTCAGAGCCACAGCTTGTGTCCCCAAGTCTTCTACGGCTTCTCCACCTGTTCTGGGACCCACCTGCCTCAGCTTCCCGGCATAGTCCTCTGCGGCATCCTCCACGGGCAAGGCAGGATTGACAGTGAGGACCTGGCTGTCTGGGATGGGCAACTTTGAGAGCAGGTGTGTCTGTGGAATAGGAAAGAACAGTCAGCGAGTGACCCGACAGCACAGTACTGTTCAGGCAGGGGCTTGTCTAAAGCTAGGAACCTTGTGTCATTCACACTGGGCTCCGCTCCACCGCCTGGCTGACTCCGTAGGCTGCCTGGGGCTCCCTATCTTAGGGACCAAGCTTGGCTGCATCGAGCATGCAGCTGGCACCCGGTGGGCCCCTGGGAAGAGGGTCCTCATTGACTTCTAGGACCTTGGAGAACTGGGCACCGCCTAGCCTGTGTCTCCATGCCCAGCTTAGTGGAGCAGGTAGAGGCTTGCAGCGAATGGCAAAATGCCAGGGTGCTGGTACCCTAAGCAGATGGGGAGAGTGGCGATGCTGTACCAGCCAGAGTTCAGGACGCTAAGGGCCCTGAATGGGGATGAGATGAGCACAGGCTCCAGGCTGAAGACCACAGGAAGGTGTGTGAACCAGGAAGGCAGAGCTGGACCAGGCAGCCTCCGGGCAAGACACCCTCATTGTGTCAGGACCACCTACGGAACCCTAACACCAAATCAACAGACTCCATCTGCCTGCTGGTGAAATCCTGTGTCTCTGGGTTGCCTTGGTCAAAGACAGAGGGACCTACTTAGCGATCCTTTCTTCCATGGGTAGCATAGGCTGGCCTCCATCCTCCTGCCTCTAGCTCCCAGTGCTGGGAGCACAGGTGTGCACTATCGTGCTTGGTTTATATGACGTTCAGATGGAACCCAGGACCCTGTGTATTTTAGGCAATCACTCTACCAACTGAGCCTTGAGCTCAGTACCCACAGCCCACTCCAATGAAGTTCTTGGGCAGGCACTGCGTTCAAAGTCATGCATTTCAAAACTGAGGCCCTAAATGAGAGACCTGCATCTTCTGGTCTGTTTCCCCACCTTGAAGTGAGCGTGGTGGCCCCTGCCTCTAGGTCAATGACAGTGGGCGAGGGGGCAGTGGCAGACACCCAGGGGTGCTCAGAGCTCAGTCTTCCATGCCTCAGTTTCCCTGTGCGTGAATTAGGAGGCTCTGAACCCTATAGGGGGCCAGGTAGCCGTCAGATCCCAGGCTGCTCATGTTAGAGATGAGGAAACTGAGGCCCAACACACCCTGGACACCAGACGCAGGGTGAGCGCACCAACAGCCACGGCCTGCAAGGCCCCATAGCCGGGACGCAGCCCTCTGGAAGATGCGGGCTGGCGGGGACCCTTCAGGCCAGGCTTGGGTGAACGTCACTGCACATTCCGCAAGACCCAGGGCGACCCGTAGCCCGCGCGTAGGCGTTGAAGCAGCTCCTGGGCATTTCCTCGGCAGGCGGAGCCGGCTAGACGTGGCCCGCGGCGGCCCCCGTAGTCCGCATTTCCTCAGCGGACGGCGCCGGCTCCGCGTGGCCCGCGACGGCCGCCGTAGCCGGGCAGTGCGCGTCCCCGCAGCGCTCACCCGGTAGAGGCCGTACGTGCTCTCGGCGTGCTCGAAGGGCACGAGGCGCTCGTCGCAGAAGCCGAGCGTCCAGCGCGCGAAGCTGTCGGGCCCGGCGGGAGCGACGGCGGCGGGCAGGTCCCGGGCCAGCATGGAGACCAGGCTGCCGCCGGACAGGCCGAGCGCGAAGCGGCCACGGTTCCCTTCCAAGCAGCTCGCGGCCCGCTGCGCTACCAGCTGCGCCAGCGACGCGCCCAACTCCTGCGGGCTGGAGAAGACCGAGATGAGACCAGGCGCGGACTCGGCCATGGCTGCAGCGGGGAAGCCGCCAGTGCGCCTGCGCGATGGCCGAACTACCCTGGGTCCCAGAGCTTTGAGCCGGGGCGCTGGGCGCATGCGCAGATGACGCCTCGCCCGGCCCGGGCCGGCTGTTCCTGGAACCCCAGTGCACTCCGGTCTCTGGGGTGGTGGGCGGGGCACGCCTTGGTGGCACCGGTCGTCCTTCCCCGGTCGGAGTGCGCGGTGACTGGCGTGCAGCTGCACTGAGTGGGCCAACGTCTGCATCAGAGTCGCACCTGCACTCAGGTGACCAGGGCAGGAGCTGGCTGTGAGTGAGTTCGACGCCAGGTTGGGCTAAGGAGTGGGATTCTATTCCACACACCCAGACATCGGCGCGCCTGCCCGGCCCTCCCTACTTTCCGGTCCTGGCCAGACTCGCCTTTCTGGTTAACCGAGCAGGTGCTGCGGTTTGTGGCCCTCAGCCTACAGCTGCCCGCCGAAGAGAGAACTCCGGCAGGACAGTTGAACATCCTGTTGCTTTTGGATGTGAAACTGCCCCCACTCGTGCGCGTGAACAGGTGTCTCCCAGCTGCTCGTTCTATTTTGGGAAAATACGGAAACCTTTGAGACTGTTAAGATCATTGACCCACGTAGATCAGCCAGGGTGTGAATCTTGGAGGTGACCCCAGCTGCTTCCACCAGGAAGACCCACATAACCCTTCTCTATTTCCCCCTCTATTTTTACTTACTTTTTATGTGTACACGCGTGTACTGTAGCACGTGCTTACAGAGGCCAGGAAAGGGCATGGGATACCCCAGACTGAGTTTGACCTGTGGACCTCAGTGTGGGTGGTGGGAAGCCGATCAGTGCTCTTAAGCACTGAGCCTAGCAACCAGAAGAGTGCCTGGTGCTGTGTGAGCCTAACACTGCAGAACTCGGGAAACCTCATTCCAGGGGCCCATGCATGCTGAGCCCAGGCTGGACCACTTGGGTGTACCCCATACTCAAACCTACCGCCTTCTGAGTGCCAGTGTGAGGATACAAGTGGCAGGTTACACTCCCATGAAACATTGCAAGTAAATGTTTTTCGTTTTGGTTTGGTTTCCAAAGACAAGATTTCTCAGTGTGGACCTGGCTGTCCTAGAACTTGGTATATAGACCAGGCTGGCCATGAACTGGCAGAGATCCACCTGCCTCTGCCTCCTGAGTACTGGGACTAAAGGCATGAATTCCACTCCTGGTGTGTAAGTACATTTTAAAAATATTTAGGCCAGATGCGGTGACACACACCTCTAATCCCAGCACTAAGGAAACAGGCTGTCAGGTCTCTGAATTCGAGGCCAGCCTATGAATTCGAGGCCAGCCTAGTCTACATAATGAGAGCCTGCCCTGATGGAGGTTGAGGGGGTTTAGATTGTTCAAGATGGCTCAGTAAGTAAAGACACTCTAAAGCCAGACAGCCTGAGCTCAGAAGTGAAGTGGACAAATTGAAGTGTCTACACTCACTCCAAACCGCATGTCTGAATCCATCAGTTTGTGTTTACAGGGGTTTGTACCGGCTGCACGGTCCTGGTGACAGCATGGAATGTCCATATAAAAGCATCACAAGTGCTGAAAGGATTCCTGTCTTCCAGCGTCACTGTGGTGCCAGAATTGTCTAGTTCCACAATAGCCTGGATAATACCCAGATATGGCTCAGAAGCAAGATGGGGGCTTAAGAATCCCCCAGTGAGGGCCTGGGGGCACGGCCTAGCCAGGGTACTGCTTTGTGAAAATCTCCTGGAGAGGTGGAGGGAAGAGATAGTGTGCCAAGAAACCCTCAATGTGAATCCTGTGGATTGGCTCACAGGCCTGTCCTTCCATGAGAGTTAATAATGGGTGCCTCTCAGGTGGGAAGGGCAACTAGCTATTTTTCTAATTTAAAATTAAGGCTTCAGAAAAATATTGGTGTCCATGTTTTCTTCTGGCTGCTTTAAAGTGAGATGTTATTGTGGGATCAGGGTTGCCAGGGACTTTACACCCTAATGTCTCCCAAGGGCTGAGGACACGTGTCCTTGCTCAACTGGCTATCCCTTAACTGTGCAGCCTGGCTGGCTGGAAGTGGATGTTCCTTCTAGAACACAGGTCCAAACAGTGTCATGCACTGAGACAACAGACACACCCTTGGGCCCTTTTCTTGCTAGCTGTGCCTGCTGTCAACTTCACTGCTGCTGTGTCAGATGTAGAGGGAACAGTGCACACCCCAGGGCTGGGCTCAGGGTCAGAAGGCTGCGTTACCTGCATGCCCTGTCCTCCACCACCTTGGTACTTCCTGGTACCCACAGACGGATGCATCATCCTGCCCTGGGACACCAAGGTCCAGGGATAGGGCATCCTCGGGAGCTGGAGGGAAACAGACTGAATGCCTGCTTGGTACACCTTCTGGGAGCTCCCTTGGTCTGTAAATGCTGACCTGGAGGCCAGGGTCCTATTGCTGTCAGAATGGCTTCCCTTAATTCATGCATTTTAACCCATGAAGCCCTGCTGATATTAAGAAGAGATGGGGCCTTTGAGATGCCTTAGCCAGTAAACATGCTTACCACCAAGCCTGAACCTAAGTTCCATCCCCAGGAACCACACAAGGGAAGGAGAAAACTGATACTGTTATATGAGCTCTGTAACACACACACACACACACATGCGCACATGGAGAAGTTACTCCTATCAGTGTTCAAAGATGGGGCATCTGGAAACTAAAATGTGGCAAAGGTATTTGTACTTCCAGTCTCCAGAGCTGAGCCACATAAGCCTTTGCTCTTGCACAGTCCTGCCTCAGGACCAAGCCATCAGACTTGTGATGCTCATTCTTGTTTTTTCTTTTGAGACAGGGTCTCTCTGTGTAGCCCTGGCTGTCCTGGAACTCACTCTGTAGACCATGCTGGCTTCAAACTCAGAGATCCACCTGCTTCTGCCTCATGAGTACTGGGATTAATGGCATGCACCAACATGCCCAACTTTTTCTAACTTTCTTAAGATTGTAGTGGCTAGTTTTTGTGTCAACTAGGCACAAGCCAGTCATTGGGGGAGGGGACCTCAATTGAGAAAATGCCCCCAGAGATTGGCTGATGATTAGCTGGTGTGGGAGGTGCCATCCCTGGGCAGGGGGTACTGGGTTCTATAAAAAAACAGGCTGAATATAAACTAGGGGGAACAAGCCAGTAACCAGCACCCCTCCACAGCCTCTGCATCAGTTCCTGCCCCATTTGAGTTTCTGCTTCTCCTCCCCAAGCTGCTTTGGTCATGGTCTCATCACAGCAACCCTAACTAGGACAGACACTGTGGGGCCCTGCTCAGCTTGGCTCGGGTGTGACCTGCAGAAAGCACCTAGGTCGAGATAGACCAGAGATGCTGTGCTCTGGCAGGTGACAAGGCTCAGCATTTTTATTTCTTAAATGACATTTGTGTGTGGAGGATCGCGGGCAGCTTGTGGGTGCTGTGCTGTTCACACCCATCATGTGGCAGAAGCCTGGCTTGGTGACTGAGCTGAGTCACCGATGACCCAATGGGGAATGTGGGAGCCAGAAGCAACAGGGTCTGGGCTGTCTGCATTAGGGAAGCACTTCCAGGGCTGCCACCAGGTCTGCCCAAGAGAACGCCACAGCAGTCTTCTTGGGTCTCTCCTGCTGTGAAACAAGACACCCAAGCTTTGCTAGGGTCAGGGCCATCACTAGTCACATCCAAGTAGTCAGTCAGTTCCGGAAGCTTCCAGGACATGACGGAAAGTGGGGGCCTAGGGACAATAGTGCATACATGTTATCCTCTCAGACTGGACTGCAGGGTGGTGCACTCACTAGCAGAGGCAGTAGGATGGCGGGTTTGAGGCCTGATTGGCCTCAACAGTGAGACACTGCCTCAAAACAAACATAAGGAGGCAGAGGCAGGCAGATCTCTGTGAGTTCGAGACCAGCCTGGTCTACAGAGCTAGTTCCAGGACAGGCTCCAAAACCACAGAGAAACCCTGTCTCGAAAAAAAAAAACAAAAAACATAAGATTTCCAGTTGACTGGGGGTCAGTGGGGGAGTGCCAATGTCGCCCAGCTACCGTGGACTGAGCTACAGACCCTCAGCGGGGAGGGTCAGCTGGATGGGCCACCTGCTCCACAGGGAGCTGAGGACAGGTCCCTAAGGCACAATGGTGAGGGAGGTAGATGCTACAGTCTGGACCACTGGACACTGGTCCCAGTGCAGGACACAGCAGCCAGGATGTGCCTGTTGGGTTCCTGGTGGGTGGGGAGAAGAGACGGAGAAAAACAGAAAGGCGGAGGCCGGATGGATGCACAGTAGGATGTGGGGAAGAGACACCTGGCCGCTCGGGTTCCAGTTTCTCATGCCCTCCAGAGCTGCTGGTCAGGTGGTGCCCAGGGCTCAGGAGTCCAGGCCCATTCCACTCGCAGGGCCATCAGAGTGAGAAGTCTCCAGCACAGATACGGGCATGCACTCCCTCGTCCAGGGGCAGGTAGCGGCCCTGCTTCATGTCCAGGAAGAAGAGCCGGTCTGATGTCTGGCGTGGGTCAAAACCTTCCCGCTGCAGCCGGGTCTTCTGGATCTTGAAGGTGCCTGGGGGGAAGGAGGAGAGGAGAGAGCAGAGCTGGGTACCGGAAGCAGCCTTCTGCTAAGGACTCCCTTCAGCAATGGACACTCTCCATGGCCACGGTCCACTGGACAGCTCAGGCAACAGAGGCAGGCCCCTCGGCTGTGCTTGTTTATGAGGTCTGCTCTAGACTTAGGGATACTTCATGCTGTTGAGGCTGAGCTGAACCACTGTATCTGAAGCTGCACCCCCAAATCCAAATATGCCATCTAGAGTTTTTTGGGTTTTTTTTATTGTTGATCTTATTTTTTGGGTGCAAGTCCATGCTGGCCTCAAACTCAAGGTGATCCTCCTACCCCAGCCTCTTGAGTACTGGGGTCATGTGGAGGAGCAACCACCCACTGAAAAACAGAGTATCTTGTCTACTAAGAAAAGTGTATCTCCATTACCTGTCTGACGTAGAAAAAAAGAGAAAAGAAAGCTGGGCGGTGGTGGCACACACCTTTAATCCCAGCACTCGGGAGACAGAGGCAGGTGGATCTCTGTGAGTTCGAGGCCAGCCTGATCTACAAGAGCTAATTCCAGGCCAGGTTCCAGAGCTACAGAGAAACCCTGTCACCCTGTCTCAGAGAGAGAGAGAGAGAGAGAGAGAGAGAGAGAGAGAGAAGAGGAGAGGAGAGGAGAGGAGAGGAGAGGAGAGGAGAGGAAAAGAAAAAGAAAAAGAAAAAGAAAAAGGAAAAAAAAAAAGGAAAGGTAAACCTTGGGGCTGGGACTTAGTTCTCTGGCAGCACAGACAGCTCAGCAAGCAGGGCACCTGCCTAGCACGGAGGAGCCTGAGGCTCATGCCAGCAGCACACAAGGCTTGTGGAATAGCACACATCTGCCATCCAAGGACCTGAGAGGCTGAGTCCAGAGAACAGACGTTTATGTAAGAAGCGGGTGTGTAGTCAGTTGCAGAACTCTAGCCAAGCAGGACTGGGGCCCTGGGTTTGATTCTCAGCACCACATGAAAAGCATAAAAGGAACAAGAAAGGGCTGTCCAACTGGGGCTGAGGAGGGAAAAGAGACAATTCCTAGAGAAAGAACCCCATGATGTGCAGTCCCCACAGCCCTCCAGCTTCCTAGCTGTCACAACAATGCAGAAGATGAACCTCGGGCCGGGCGGTGGTGGCGGGCCGGGCGGTGGTGGCGCACGCCTCTAATCCCAGCACTTGGGAGGCAGAGGCAGGTGGATCTCTGTGAGTTCGAGACCAACCTGGTCTACAAGAGCTAGTTCCAGGACAGGCTCCAAAGCCACAGAGAAACCCTGTCTCGAAAAAACAAAACAAAACAAAACAAAACAAAAAAGATGAACCTCGGATCCCGACAACTGAGGACCCCTGGTGGGACAATGACAGCGGTGCCAGACAAAGCCATCAAGGAAACAAGACACGCCCCAGGACAGGTGCTGTGGCCCTACATTCACAAGGGGATTAGGAGTCTAAATTAGAACAAAGTAACCGGTTCCCTAGGCAGGGGCTGTACCTGTGGTATCCATCTGCGGCAGAAGACGCAGGAAGATGGGTCGGGCATAGGACGCCAGAACCTTCTGCAGTTCTTGGTACATGGAGTTAGGGTCCAACTGGCTGTGGGGATCTGCGATGGCTGCCATGCCGGCTTTGCCCTCCACTCCTGCAGAGCGACGCGCAGCTGAGAGCACCGTCTACCTGGAGAGTTCTAGTCTACTCTGACCTCCCAACTGGGATAGCACTGGTCCTTACAATATCCATTTTATAAGGGGCTGTTTCCATCCTTCTGATCTTAAGGGTCCCCCAAACTCAAATGTTAACAATATGAATGGACTCCCAATCCAGTGCTCTACCTAGTCAGCAACTACTTCTCCAGAGTGTGTATGGCCCAAGGATACTGTACCTGTGGGTCCCTTCTGGATGGACTCCTGGGGGCTCCTAACCCCACAACCACCCTGTGTCCCCAGCTTGCCTGGCACAGCCACCCCGTACACGGCTACGTCCGTCTGGCCCAGCAGGCGACTCAGCACAGCTTCCACTTCTGTGGTGGACACGTTCTCCCCGCGCCAGCGGAAGGTGTCCCCGCTGCGGTCACGGAAATACATGTAGCCCAGCTCGTCCATTACCAGCACGTCACCTGCAGGGGAGAGG
The DNA here is from genome assembly GCF_000317375.1 of Microtus ochrogaster. NCBI lineage: Eukaryota > Metazoa > Chordata > Mammalia > Rodentia > Cricetidae > Microtus > Microtus ochrogaster. The sequence continues at coordinate 1,543,862 of NW_004949179.1, forward strand.
GGTAGGTGGGACCTGGTTTCACTTCCAGCCAACCAGCGGGGTCACAAGGCTCCGCACCTGAGAGGTAGGCGCTGTCGCCCTTGCGGAATACGCTGTGGGCAATCTTCTTGCTGGTGGCGCTGTCGCTAACGTAGCCATCGAAGCGTCGCAGAGGATCCTGCTGGTTGATCTGACCCACGAGAAGGCCGGGCTCCCCTGGAAGGGGTAACACTTAGGCTGAGTCAGGGTGGGAGCCGTGCGGATCCCAGCTCCCCAAGGCACCGGGCAGGGGTCAGGCTCACCAGGCTGGCACGGGATGCATAGGCCCTGGGCATCCCGCAGCGGCTCCATCGTGTCCTCATTCACCTTGACCAGGCGGATGGGGTACACGTGCGTGAGGATGCGGCTGTTAAAGCCACAGGAGCCGACCTGGGGTGGATACAACGGTGAGCGGCCCGCGGCGGTACTGCAGCCCATGTACGCTTACCCAAGGTACTCGCCAAGGGAGACTCGCGGGTGCTGACCCGCACCCCACAGCAGCGAACCTTGCCGTCCATGTTGGCGATGCTGCAGTTGCACTCCGTGGCACCGTAGAACTCGCCGATCTGCCGCACACCGAAGCGCTGCGTGAACTCCTCCCAGATGGCCGGCCGCAGCCCGTTACCCACAGCCAGGCGCACGCGGTGCCGCCGCTCGACGTCGCGAATCGGCTGCCTCAACAGGTAGCGGCATATCTCACCGATGTACTGCACTACCTGCGGGAGGAGGAGGCTCAGTTCGCGTCCAATCAGAAGCGGGGCTCGGAGATGGGCCTGGCCTGGCAGGCCTGCAGAAGAGGCCCCTTAGGAATGGGGGTGCAGTGGGGTGGGGGATGGACGGACTGACGGAGGACCTTGACGACATATCTTGTTAGAGCCTCTCCTTTCCCAGGCAGCTTTGTGGCACTGTACCCCTGCCATTGCCTTATAGATTAAGGGTGTCACCTCCAGTAAACTCCTGGGTAACCTCAAATTCTTTTTTATCCCCTCCCCCCTCGTTGTATTGTTTTTCTTTCCTTTATATAAAGTCTTACTATGTAGCCCAGGCTGACCTGAAAATAAACAAAAGCCAGGGCGATATGGTTGCTGTCACCCACGCCAATTTGTGCTTTTGAGACAGGGTCTATGCAGCCCAGACTATGCAGGAGCTCCTGATCCTCCGCCTTAGTCTTCCAAATGCTAGGATGACAGGGATGTAGCCTCTGACCTGGGGTCACGGGTTTTAGCCTCCGTGTCCAGCTCACTGAAGCTTTTAATGGGAGGTTGGAAAAGGGGCTCTCTCCCCTGAAGTGACAGGGACAGTGTCCCCTCCTTTTCTCCAGCTGGAAAGGGAAAGGGGGAGGGAGGGCTGCATACAGCATCTTAGGACCAAAGGGGAGCACAGACTGGGCTCATTTCAAGTTCTAGGCCAGCAAGGACACAAGTCAGTCTGTTTCCAAAGAGGATGGGGCAGAGAGGGGGAGAGCCCCCCTAGGTCACCCTGCCTGAAGCTCACACTCTGCTTTTCCATTTCTGTGAACTCACACCTGTCCTGGAACAATCTTAGACTCCAGCTCTGGGTTTTGGTCTCTTTCAACTCAGTAAAATCCCGCCTAAAGCCAGGGCTACCCTCCAAACTCCACCAGGCCAATGCAGTCAGCCAGCCAGCCACACGCCTGCCGTTCCAGCCTCGTTCAGGAAACTCAGGTAGAAGGACCATGGGTCCAGGCCGTCCTGACTGCCAAGAAAGAGCCTGGCTCTGAAGCTAAGCGAAATCCTACCCGTCAGGTGTTGTCCACAGCCTGAGGCAGCGTGGCCAGCAGCCTCTGTCTCTGCTCTTTTGTTGGACACAGCTTCAGTGCATTGCCCCCCTGCCCTCGCTACTTCGCCCCTCCCCCTGCTGCCCCTTTGCCCCTCACAGCTGCTGCCCTTCCCCCTGCTGCTCCTCACCCCTTCACCCCTCCCCCTGCTGTCCTTTACCCCTTCACCCCTCACCCTGCTGCCCCTCACCCTGTGCCTTCACCCCTCACCCTGCTGCCCCTCACTCTGCCGCCCCTTGCCCTGCCCACTACCCCTCTGCCTCACAGGGTTCTTCATTGTCACACAAGGTGACAGGATGGCTTTGAAGGATCTGCAGACAGGAAGCAGTTCCCGAAAATCAGTGAAGAGTCCAGATGAAGGGACTCGGGGATGTCGTGGGCACCTGTATAGGCCCACCATGCTGCAGTATGGTCAGAGGGGGAAATGGTGTAGACACTGATGTCACCCCAGCCCCCACATGAACAAAATGAAGAGCAGAGAACAGCCATCCCAGGTCCACACCCTGGGTTCCAGAGTAGAGAGGATGAAAACCAGGAAGGAGCCAGGAAGGAGCCAGGAAGGCTTCCCAGAGCTAGCCAACCCTGTGGTCCAGCAGGAGCTGGGAGGTGAGAGGTAAGAGCTCCTGATGAACTAGAGGGAGGCGGGGGGAGTAGGTGTGTGGCTCGTCTCTCCAGGAGCCACCAGTGGCAGCAGGGTCCTGGGGCTGGCTCTTGCTGACCTCCCACCAGACCCTCCTGCCTGTCAGGGGGAGGCAGCAGCTGGAGGAACTCAGATAGGCTGGCTCCACCCCAGCTGTACTGCAGTCTCAGTTTCCCTGGCTGTAGCATAGGTGTGAGGGCTTTGGTGATGCTGGTCCAAGACTCCGAAGAATTCACACAGAAAGCCTTTAAAAGTGTTCCAGGGACACAGGCTGGCTCCCTTTCCTCTCCTAGACAGACTCCACCATCAAGGTGGGCCAGTGGGCCAAGTAGCTGAGGCTTAACTAGATGAGACCGCCTAGTTTACAGAGTGCAGCCTGAATGGGAGAAGCGGGCCTGCTCAGGTGAGACACAGCCTGCCTAGAATTAGTGTGGCCTTGCAAAGGGTGGGGACTTGGTCAGAAGGGACAAGGGGTCAGCCAGGTACATCTGGTTCAGAGGAGTGGCAAGATCTGGCCAGAAGGATGCACCTTGGTTTGGTTGAGTGGATGGGGCCTAAGTGAGAGGCAGGGCCTGGCCGACTGAGTGGAATTGGCTAAGCAAGCAGTGGCTTGAGCTAGGGGCGGGATCTATAGTTTGAGGTGGTGTCTGAGAGAACAGATCAGCACCATGAGGTGGAGCCAGAGCAGGAAGGGCGCGCACTGAACGCAGGTTCGGAGCCCAGATCCGGTCTAGTTGTGCAGGTGGGCTCTGCATCCTGACCAGTGCAGGACAGGAGGCTTGCCCTGGAGCCCCAAGGCACGGGGCCCCACAGAGATGATGGGCAGGGCCTGGGGAGGAGGCGGGACCTACCGTGCAGTTGTACTTGACACAGTCATCCCAGAAGCGGCTGGCAGAGAACTTCTTCCGCAGCACCACGGTCAGCCCATAGATGACGCACTGCCCCACACCCATGATGTTCCCTAGAGGGAGGGTGGCTGTGAGGGTCCCTGCAGGGTCCCACCCGCGCCCCGGGGCACATGCGTACCTGCGGAGTGGTAGAGCGGCAGGCAGTCGTAGAGCACGTCAGCGGGACGCATGCTGTAGGAGTGGTGGCCGAAGGCTGCGATGCGGTAGTACCTATGTGAGAGGCAAGGTGACCCAGAGCCCCTTGGGAAGGTCCCAAGTCTTAAAGGACCTCCCTCGATGGGCTAGAGGAAGAGGTGGGGGCCAGAGAGGACAGAGCCTTGACGCCTCTCAGTGAGTGCCAAAAGGAACTGGTCTACACAGAAAAATCCTGTCTTGCCAGGTGGTGGTAGCGCACGCCTTTAATCCCAGCACTTGGGAGGCAGAGGCAGGTGGATCTCTGAGTTCGAGACCAGCCTGGTCTACAGAGCTAGTTCCAGGACAGGCTCCAAAGATACAGAGAAACCAGGTCTCAAAAAACAAACAAACAAACAAATAAATATAAATATCCTGTCTCCAAAACCAAAAACCTTCAAGGGTGCAGGGCCAGGGTGTGGGGAAGAGCGGGAGGTGGGATGGGGAGTTAGGAGCCACTGGAGGCTGAGCAGGAGATGGGTGGAGCTCTGTCAGAGGGAGAGAGGAAGAGAGGAGCTGGGGAGCAGTGGGTGCTGGGACCCTGCTCACCTACTGTGCACCACAATGGCCGCCTTAGGAAGCCCCGTGGTTCCCGAAGTATAGATATAAAACAGTCGATCTGCAGGAGAAGTAGGTGTTGGTCAGCGGTCAGCTGAGGACAAAGGGGACAGATGGCAGGGGCCCCTCCACTTACCATCCATTCCCTTGCTGGGGGCTTGTGCCAGGGGTGTGGTGCTCGCCTCTGCGATCATGGGGTCCAGGAGCTGCGTGTCGGGCAGGAGGCTCTCGGGCTCCAGGTCTCCAGAGCAGAATTTGAGGAGGCTCTTCCCCAGCTGCTCGCTCACCTCCACCACCGCTGTGGCAACAGAGGCTCAGGGTCACAGTTACGAAGCAATTCCTGGCCAGCATCTCCCTAAGACTAAAATCCCTAGGTCCTCAGCCTCCTGGTATCCACCAGGCCTCACCTGCTGACATCTCCCCGCCATAAATGAGGGCCTTGGCAGCTGATGTACCCAGGCAGAAAGCCAGAGGTTCCCTCCTCAGGTTGACATTGAGCAGTGCGGCCACCACACCAGCCTTGGCCAGGCCCAGCCATAACCCCACGAACTCAGGCCTGCCCTCCAGGAACACGGCCACCACATCGCCTTGCGTGAAGCCCAGCTGGTGGAACAGGTTAGCCACGGCATTGGAGTAGGTGTCCAGCTGTGCAAAGGTCCAGCACACGCCGCTGCTGGCATCCACCAGCGCCAGGTGCTCTGGTTGCCGCCGGGCCACGGCCTGGAAGATGCGTGGGATCGTGTCTCCTGCACGCCGGTGTCGCCACAGCTCCAGGCGCACACGTATCAGAACTGAGAGGCCACTGCAGGGAAGGGGACAAAGTCACTGCCCAGAACCGGCTCGAGCTCAGGGACCCCACAACAGTTGGGGGTCCAGTATGCTTAGTCCTTTAATGGCTGATAACTCAGATTACCAGCCTTCCAGGAAAAGCCAGCGTGTCTACCATGTGTTAGTCACCACGTAGTCTTCTTTGACGGCCTAAGCATCAGGTCAGATTCTCCTTTGTTCTCTGTAATGTTGCGGTTGAACCCAGGAGCAAGCAATCCTACTACCAGGGTCCAGGCCCTCACAGGAACTCTAGGCAGGGACTCCACCCCTCAGCCACGCCCCAGCCCACTTTCTTCTTTTGAGTTAGGGTCTGGCTAACTGCCGTCCAGCCTGGAGCTTGCATGCTGGCCTCAGCATCTGGAGGCACTGGGTTGACAGGCTTGGCCTTGTTCTTCTTTCTGGGGTGTCCCTTGAGTTCCCTATCCCCATCACTACAGGACACAGAACCCAGAGACGGTGACCATAGGCTAGCCAAGATGAGACTCCCCCTTGACAGCTCCTTCCTAGCCCAGGCTAGCCTTGAACTCATGGCAACCCTGCCTCAGGCTACAGAATCACAGCAGCTTCCTTCATTCATCCTCCTCCTTCTCTCATCCCCTCTCATCCTTCATGGCCTCTCTCATCTGTCCATCATGCCCTGGGGCTGCTGACTCCAGGGTGATCCCCACACAGAGAGAGCACTGGGCAGTGACAGGAATAAAAATGAGGGCTCTTCCCAGTGGTCAGAGGAGGGACAGTGGCCTCCACACAGCTGGTGCAAAGGCTCGAAGGTCTGTGCCACTGTGCCTGGTTTATGTGACTAGAGATGGAGACGGGGCGTGCTAGGTCAGCCTCAGGCTTTCATTCCTCCCTGGATGTCCAGCGCCTCTTCTATGCCTGGGTGAGGCTCACAAGGGGCAAAGAAAAATGCCCTGGGCCGTCCCCTTCCCACTCACCACCTGCTCACTGCAGAAAAATAAACAGGGCTCCCTGACCCCGCCCAGCACCTTCCTCCCCAGCGCCTTCCCGCAGGCTGCAGCACCCATGCTCCCCTCAGGTCTCGGTTCAGCTGTGCTAGGCTCAAACACTCCAGGACCCCTGCCTTGGCGTCTCTTCCCTGGCACCCAGGACCTTCACAGCCATGGACTGCAGACTCGTTTCTCATCCTGCCCTTGTTTGTCTCCCTGGAGACACAGGAGGCAACAAGTCAGGCAGAGTGGCGTCCTACCATTCAGGGGTCTGACGCAGGGGGATGGAAGAGTAAGGCCAACCACTGCTCTAGAGTGTGATTCTGTCTCAAAAGTTTAAACGAACAAACAAACAAACAAACAAACAAAAAACAGAGCTGGAAAGTAGAGAGTTTACTCGGTGGTTAGAGCACTGGCTGCTCTTGCAGAGAACCTGTATGAGTCCGGCACACGGCGGCTCACACCGTCTGCAGTCCAGCACACGGCGGCTCACACCGTCTGCAGTTCCAGTCCATCCCAAGCCTCTCTCCTGCCTTCTGCAGCACGCTACACATGCATGCAGGCAAAAACATCTATGCACATAAAAAAAAAATAACCTGAGCAGATTAAGTAAAAGCTGAAATTAAACAAAGAAAAGGTGAAGGGTGGGGAAGAGAAAAGAAGTTTGGACAGGATCTGAGGAGATGACCAGAGGCCCAAGGCCCAGCTCTCCTGGTTCAGCATCTGCCACAAGGAGTCCCACAGAGGCAGGAGTACCAGTGCCTGGGCATGGCTGTTCCCAAGGCACCTGTGCCCCAGGGTCATCACTGCTCAAGACAGGCTTGGGGGCTATGCCAAGGTACAATAGGAGGAGCCCTGGGAACAGATAAAGGTCACCTCTGAGGGAGCCAGTTATCATTAAGGCAGGAGCTCATGAGCTCAAGGCTACCCAGTGATTATGAGGCTAGCCTGGGCTACAGGACAGGGGTCTCCTCAAAACTCTTGCCTTAAAAATGTTAACATAATGTTTAAAAATCTTTAAGAAAAAAAAATCAGACAGTGTTCCAATGTGTAGCCCTTGCTGGCCTAGAACTTGCTATGAAGACTAGGCTGGCCTCAAACCTGCAGAGATCTGCCTGCCTCTGCCTACCGAGTGCTGGGATTAAAGGCGTGTGCATATCCTCTGACTTCCATGCATGCACATGCGCACTCACATGGGCCCACACAGAAAATAAATGCAAAACAACCAGTGTTCCTACTGATCTGACTCGTCACGACACGCGCCGCCCTGGTCATTCACAGGTCATGTGATGGAAGGCACACAGATCACCCTGTGAGTCCAGGATCATCGTTCCTGGAAGCTTGCAAAGCCAAGAGAATGTGAAGTCTTCAGTTTTTTAAAAGTTCCACCAACGCACTCACTCGTTGTGTGCATGATCAGAGGAGGACTTGGGGGCCTGTTTTCCCCTCCACCTTGAGGGTCCTGGGGACTGAACTCGGGTCATCATGCATGAGGGCAATCCTCTTGAGCTACTATGCATCCACTCCACCCACCCAGAAGAGGTTAAATGAGCCCGCCCTTCCAGCTCCTGCTCAGCACTATGCACCAGCATTCCTGTCACAGTGGGCTCCTGTGTGGTGACCATGTGCCGGGAGGCAGCCCCAGACACGCTCTTTAAGATGCTGTGGTGTTTACTGCAGACAAGTTGCCAGATGTGGTGGTTGCCCTGGGAGCTAGGTTCAGCATGGCCCAGCACATCGTCATAAGGCAAGTACAAAGAGGAACACACGGTATGTATTAAGCTTGGTAAATGGCACACACCTGCCATCCCAACACCCAGGGACAGAGGGGACCAGGGCTTCTAGAGCCGCCTGCACTACACAGCAAGATGCTAACTCAAAAGGAAATTGGGATCTGGGGGACAGCTCAGGGGTACACAGAACCCACATGCTGGCTCACAACATCTGTAACTCCAGTTCCAAGAGATCTGACACTTTCTTACAGCCTCTGTGAACACTATTAGGGACACACAGCATGCACACACGCGTGTGTGCATGTGTGTGAGAGAGAGGGAGAGAGAGGGAGAGGGGAGAGATAGAGGGGGGGAGGGGAGAGAGAGGAGGGGAGAGACGGGGAGAGGGAGAGAGAGAGAGAAACACTCATACTTATCCAATAAAACAAAACACTTAAATAGTAATTTTAAAAGTTGGCTCTCCACGGTCATTCCACAGTTACAGCCTGACAGCTCGGGCTCAAAGCTGTGTCTTCCAGGCTGTTATGGATGCAGACCCCTCAACAACGGTCTTGGGTGACTCCCGGACCACGCTCAGGACCAGAATGAACAGAGTAGTGGACACAGTTTGGTTATAAACAGAGTGACTAAGAAAACCAAGTGCCATCACCAGGAAATTAAAATGGGTGTCCCGGGCAGATGCTCGGCCCCAGCATCCATCACACACCTAGCATATACCGAGCACTGTGCTGTCAACAGCTACACTCAAAGGACTGTCACAACACACTGGGATTCAATGGATAAGCTGCTGGCTCAGAGAGGTCGTACAGCAAGTGAAGGGCAGAACGGCTCAGAACTGAACAAAGCTCCCTCAGGGTCCTCCACAAGCCTGCACTGGCACAGATGCTGTGCTGCACACAGCAGGTGCTCAATGCATGCATCTCGAGAAAGCGTGCTGCTTACGAATCCAAATCAGAGATGAGAGAAGTGGACCACTCAAAGTGTGATCAGATCCTGGTGTCTACTAACTGCACAGGACCCCTGAACACAGTGGGTGTGTCAGCTGAGGACACAGGGCTAGAGCAGCAGGAAGCTATTCTTCCAAAAGTTGAAATGGGACCAGGGCACAGCTGGTGGGCCTGTGAGGCAGAGGCAGGCCGGGTTCCAGCAGCATGGTAGGCCTGTCAGGGCTCTTCCCTCCAGCTTGCCTCTCCCACCAGCGGGCCCACGCCGGCAGGCAGGGATCCGGTGTTTTGTCCCTACCACATGCCCCGGCACTCAGGCTGGCAGCTGCCCAAGCCACCCCCACACTGAGCACAAAGACAACTCTGTCCAGCCTGGCCCTTCCCAGGGCCTCTCTTGGCCTTAGCTTCTTTTATCCAGAGCCCTAGGACTCAGCCAGCAGAAAAGAGCAGGCCCCTTGAGAGACCCCAGCAAGTTCTGGCAGGTGCTCCGGGACAGCAGGTGCAGGCAGAGCTGGGCAGGGAATGTCCAAGGCCAGGAAATGCGAAGCTTCAGGCCAACCTGGGTTCCAGTAAGACTCAGTTTCAAAAACATGAAAACAAAGACAAAGAGGGCTGGAGAGATGGCTCGGTAGTTGAGAGCACTAACTGCTCTTCCAGAGGACCTGAGTTCAATTCCCAGCACCCACAGGGCAGCTCAGAACTGGATGTAACTCCAGTACTAAAGGATCCAACACCCTCACACAGACATACATGCAGGCAAAACACCAATGCACATATGATAAATCTAAAAAAAAAAAAACAAACATCAACACTCAAAAAAGAAGAAAAGGTAATTCTAAAAGCAAAAGCTGTTCAATGGCCAGCCAGATTTGGAGTCACCCTGCCTGTACCTGTCCATGGCTTCCTGTGTGACACTGGGTGCATTTAAAAAGTGAAGTACTGATTTTATTTCCCATGTGTGTGCTTGAAGACTTGCGTGTTTATATGTGCACACATGGGGGCGGAGCTTGCAGAGCCAGAAGATGGCAGTAGATCACCTGGAACTGGAGGTGCAGGTGGTAAGCCAAACTCAGGTCTTCTGCAAGTGCTTCTGAGTGCTGAGCCATCCCCCCAGTCCCCTCCACTTATTCCTAAGATAACCACCTGCCTGTCACCCCGCTACTCCAGAGGCTGGTTCAGAAGGATCTTGAGTTCCAGGGCTGCCTGGGCAAGAAAGAAAGACAGAGGGTGGGGAGGGGGGAGAAAATGAAAAGAAAGAAGAAATATGAGAAGCTGGATTCCATAAGAACCCTCTCAAAAAGTAAAGCAAGGACTGTGGTCTGGGCTGAGTGGCAACGCTTGCTCGGTGTGCACAAAGCTCTTGCTACATTCCCAGCACTGGGGAGCCGAAAGGCAGAGGACCAGGACTTCAAGGTCATCCTTGGCTCTATGGAGAGTTCAAGGCCAGCCTGGACTACTTGAGAGTCCATCTCCAACAACAGAGCCCTGAGCGCTCTCACTCGAATGCCTGCTGACACACAGTACAATGTCTTCTCTGACTCCACACTAATTTGCTTCGAATGAAGTTTCTCCACTACTTTGAGAAGAAAAACAGAAAGAAAGTCCAGGAGGCAGACAGCAGGCAAGAACCACGGTCTGGAAAAGCTGCAGCTCCAGCCAGTCGACTTGTGAGGGCCCATGATTCCACACCATCCTGCTGTCCCCCGAAAACCTGCTTCCTCACATACTCAGTCTGCTCCTGAAAGCGGCCTGTGAAGGTGCTCAGATGGCTCCTCAAGGTTCACTTGAGACTCCGCATCCCAGCAATACTGAGGTCATCCTACAACGATCCCCAGCTCCCCTCAACAAAACCCTGTGAGAATCCTAGAAGCCTCCAGGTTCCTGTACACCATAACTCCCCCAAGACCTCCCCCCAGAAATCCCCTGGTACATACAGTGACCATCCCACAGGCCCGGAACGATGCTCAAGGTTCCACAGAGATCTCCCCGGACAGGCCAACACTCCTTAGAGACCCTTTTGATCACGTAGTCCTTTAGACTCCCCAAGACGTTCCTTCACCCCAAACCTGTTCATTTCAAGAATCTGGACACAGGTCACCCCTAGAGGTCTCAGTCTCCATCACGCCACCGGAACCCCCAATTCTCTCAACATCTACCAATTACCCAGGCTCTCAGGGTGGCCACCTAACACCTCTCCAAGTCCCAATCATGTACTCAATTCTCTCCAAAACTCCCGTCTGTCTCCTGCAGGACCCGGCAGAGCACTGCAATCTGTCACTCCACTCTCGGGCACCGTCCCAGCTATAAAAGCAACGCCGGGCCACACGGGGACCCTAACACCACCTTGTAAGACTCCGGCTCGCCGAAGGACATGCATTCCATGGCCCCATCTACTTACAAGAGGTCCCGCCTCGCCGTCTTGCAGACAATACGCAGGAAGCGCCAGCCGCCGCCGCCCACGTACACACCGAACGCCGCCGCCGCGCTCCAGGTCCACGGAAGCCCCAGCAGCCAGAGGAGCGCCAGCGAGGCCACCGAGGCCGTCCCCGCTCCCGGAGCCCGCATCCTGCGGAGCACACAGCTGAGGCCGCGGACCCCGCCCCCAGCCTGGCCCCGGCCCCGCCCAGGCAGCGTCCCAGTCCTTGACGACACTGCGTTCCCTCAGGCTATCGCCTAAACCGGACCGCTTTGACTAAGAACCAGGCCGCGTCTCCACTGCTTGAGTCGGGGTCCAGAGTAGCCTTAACCCAACCCGCCTCAAGGCCTGGGATTGGACACCTCGCTGTCAATCATTGCCATCCGATCCTCCCCCCCGCCCCCACAGCCCCAGAATTTCTACCCCGCCCCACGCCTTGACCACGTGCCTGGACACCAACACCGCCAGGCTCCGCCCCTCACCATTAGACCACACCCCCATCTTATGACTCTATTTCCGCCCACAAGTGAGAGCCTCAAATCAAAGCCCGGCAACCTGATCGAGGTTCCTCCTCCAGAGGAGGCCTTGGCTCCGCCCACACGTCGCACGCGTGCTCTGCCCCACGTCCCTCCTACAGGTGAGGTCTATGGTCCCGCCCACAGTCCCGAACGCACTCGCCCTGAGGCAGGCCCCGCCCCCTACAGCGTCCTGTGACCCCGCCCAGCTGAGGCTACGGCCCCGCCCACAGGCGGGGGCCCGCCCAGAGCCCCTCGCTTAGTGACATTCGGGACCCAGATTCTACCTGGGCTTCCCGCGCCGCCGCCAAGCCTTGTCAGCCGCAGCTCACGGGAAAGTCGGGTCAGTGCGGACCACCCAGCTCCTAGTTCCGCCCCGAACCCCTCTTCCCTGCCACCTAACGCTCCCAGCCCCTCACCCCGCTCCGCACAGGCCGACCCCCTTCCGGAGGCCTGGACCATAGAGAGGACGCGCGGGCCAGATAGCCTGTAGCCAACGAGACTCGCAAGCTAGAGCGGTCTGCCCAAGCTACCTACCAATCTCCACGGCAACAAAGTGCGGGGAGGGGGGAGCGGGCTCGTCCCTGCGGCGAGGAAAACACGCAGGTGCTGAGGGCGGGGCCAAGGCTCTAGGGGGCGTGGCTCCGGTGCGCATCTACACAGCAGGTTTCCGAGATCCCTTCCCCGGAGCCTCAGGACCCAGCTCCCGCCCAGGACCTGCCGCTACCTGATCCAGCTTGTTTTAGATCCAAGCCCCGAGGCTTCTCCGTATTCCAGGTTCCCCGAGAGTCGAAATTCACTTCCTGGGGGCTACAGAGGCCTCAGTCTTGGAGATAAGGAGACTCCACATCTCAATTCTACCTACCTCTGCAAAACTTAACAAGTCACACCCCAGAATCCCAGGGCGTGTCAAGCACACTACGGTCCCCATCTTTTTTTGACACAGATCCCCTTGAAGCTCTCATCCAGAGGCGCCACCATCCCTAGCTTCTCTCTGGGGTACCCCCGTCCTGCTGTCAGACTGACCTGCTCAGGCTTGCAGACCCCCGGGCCTCGCTGCTCCCTCGCGGGTTCTCACTGAATCTACCACAGGAAGCCAGGACAGGGAACTTCTGAGCTCTTCGCAGGATGAGCCCTTGGAGCGCCCTGGGCGCTTCTCACAGCACTACGGCCCCGACGTGCCTCTGGTCTGTCCCTCCCTCCCAGCCACCCTCCCACGCCCCCTGGCCACCCTGCGGGTTTACTTGTTTTCTGCCCCGCTTGGCCGACCTTCCCCAGCTCTCCTTGGGAGAAAGCAAGCCGGGACGGCTTCCAGAGCCACTCAAAGGCCAAGGCTGGGCAGGCGCGGCCCCACCCCCGCTCGCAGCTGCCATTGGTCTCAGGGAGGTGGGTGGGTGGGATGGGGGGGCTGTTGAAGATCCCGAACACTGGCCCAGGGAGCCAGGGGTCAACACTGACAAGTCTCTAGAGCTGCCATCTCTCCCTCTATCCCTGTCGCCCTATTTTACAGGTAAAGACTCAGAGTGCTGCCCCGGGCCCACCAGCTTAAGTCTGGGATTCAGCCCTGATGCCTGCCCTCCTTTCTCTTGGCCTCCTCCTGTTTCCATATTCCTGGAACATCTCCTGTGCCCTTTGCCCCACTTCCTCCTCTCACCATCCCGCGCCTCCCTCCCCCTTCCTCTTCTCCCCTCCTCGTCTTCTTCTTCTACTCTGTAGAGCACTGAGTGTAAGCATCGAATCCCCACACCTGCTCCTCAGTCTTCAGCCCTAAAATCTGAAAGGCTGAGAACAGGCTGCTGGGTTTGGTCCTCGGGAAGCACATGGCGGAAGAGAACTCCCAGCAGCTATTTTCTGACTTCCCCACATAGTAACACACCCGAAAGATAGATAGACAGATAGATAGATGGATGAATAGGTAGATAGATAGATAGATAGATGATAGATGGATGGATAGATGGGCAAACAAACAAATAAGAAAAATAAATAAGGCCGGGCGGTGGTGGCGCACGCCTTTAATCCCAGCACTTGGGAGGCAGAGGCAGGTGGATCTCTGTGAGTTCAAGACCAGCCTGGTCTACAGAGCTAGTTCCAGGACAGGCTCCAAAACCACAGAGAAACCCTGTCTCGAAAAACCAAAAAAATAAATAAATAAATAAATAAATAAATAAATAAATAAATAAATAAAAATAAAGGCTGGTAGCTTGCCTCTAATGCTGGTGTTAGGGAGAGTGAGGAAGGAGGCTTTGAGGTTGAGATGGCCTGGACTAGGATCTAGAAAGCCCGGTATGGAAGAGCTGAAGACATGGAAGAAGGGTTCAGCTGGTAGCATGCTTGCCTAGCGCAGGAAGCCCTGCCTCTCATGCCCAATGACCTTACCCCATAAACAAGGCAGGCACACAGCAAGTCCAGCCTTACCCTTGTCTGCATAAGGAGCTGAGACTACAGTGGGTACAGAGACCCTGAGAAGGACAGTGGTGGACAGCCGCAGCGGACACACCTTCAGAGTGACTGTCCTTTCTGATGTTACCTGCTGGGAACTGACAGGGCAAACTGAGCATGTGCAGGGCTGAAGAGAGCTCAGCAGCTAAGGCGCTTGCCACCAAGGCTGACGACCTGAGTTCAATCCCCAGGACATGGTGGAAGTAGACAGCCAACTGCTGCCCATTGTCTTCTGTTCTCCACTAGAGCACTGCGGCATGTGTGACTCCTACCCCAACAAGTGCTAAAGCAAAACAAGAGTCAACTAAGCCTGTCTAGAGTGGGTTCCTGAGTAAATCCCGAGCCTTAGGCCTTCACCTTGGGAGTGACTCCTGTGTTCTTGCATCTTGCAACAGACAACAAACGTTTGTCCAAACTCCCGCCCTTTCTCGTGCTTGTTCTGTCGTTGCAGAAACCAGGATCAGGGTCAACTCTGGCTACAGAGTAAATCCCATACCAATCTGGGTTATAAAAGACCCTTTCTCAAAAACAACAGCAAAGGTTTCTTTTTTGTTGCTTTTGGGTTTTTTGTTTGTTTGCTTTTTTTCCCCTTCTAGACAGGGTTTCTCTGTGTAGTCCTAGCTGTCCAGGAGCTCTCTCAGTAGACTAGGCTGGCCTTGAACTCATAGAGATCCACCTGCCTCTGCCTCCCAAATGCTGAGATTAAAGGCATGCGCCACCATGCCCGTCGAACAGAGGTTTCTTTGTATTTTGTAGGAGCGTGTCCAAGTACAGAGCACAGACCGCAGCCACCTTGAGTGACACACTCCCCTTGGAAGAGTTTATGTGGATTTTGATAATTAAGAGGGGTACTGGAGGGGCTGGAGAGATGGCTCAGTGGTTAAGAGCATTGCCTGATCTTCCAAAGGTCCTGAGTTCAATTCCCGGCAACCACATGGTGGCTCACAACCATCTGTAATGAGGTCTGGTGCCCTCTTCTGGCCTGTAGACATACACACAGACAGAATATTGTATGCATAATAAATAAAATTTTTTTAAAAGAGGGGTGCTGGAAACCTCAGAATTCCCGATGTAGTCTGGGTGATAAGAGGGGACAGAAAAGGGAGAAGCCTGCAGTATTTATTTCAGTTTTTACCAAATTCTTGCTTAGAAAGAATTGCTGGAGTTATGTCAAGCACATTCCTTCATTACTGGAGTTGATCATTTTGTTTGCTTTCCTATGTAGCAGGTGATGAAAGCCAGGCCCTGAACCATGCATCCGACTTTCACTGGGGACTCAGCCACGCCCCCAGCCCCTCATTGGGGGAATCTAGGCAGGGGCTCCACCCCAAGCCACGCTCCAGTCCCTCTCATTTTTTTTTTTTTTGTCACATATCCCAGGGTGTGCTGGAACTTTTAGTGATCCCCCCTGGCTCAGTGCTGGGCTCACAGACTCTGTTTTGCAAGCATCTTGGCTCTGTTAAAGGTCCACGAGGCCTCACCACCTCAAATCAATGCTGGCCCTGTAGAGGTTGACCTACAGGAGGATTAGCAGCTAATCTGGTTTCTGAGGTTCTTATTCCTGGGGCTAGGGGAACCCAGGAAGAAGGCTCCGGGCCTTATCCCTCTCCCGTGTGTCTCCCTACCCCCACCCCGGTGTTTCCATCCCCGTACACACTGCTACCATGGCATCCCTCTTCTCTGGCCGCATTTTGATAAGAAACAACAGCAACCACGATGAGGTGGAGACGGAAGCCGAGCTGAGCCGCCGGCTAGAGAACCGTCTGGTGCTGCTGTTCTTCAGCGCTGGGTCCTGACCACAGTGCCAGGCCTTTGCCCCTGTTCTCAAAGACTTCTTCGTGCGACTCACTGACGAGTTCTACGTGCTGCGGGCGGCACAGCTGGCCCTGATCTATGTGTCCCAGGACCCCACGGAGGAGCAACAGCTCCTGTTCCTCAGGGACATGCCTGAGAAGTGGCTTTTCTTGCCGTTCCATGACGACCTGAGGAGGTGAGACCCCGGGGAAGGCCAGGAGGAGGGCTTCCTGGAGAAGGCATCTTTGTGGACGGGAAGCCGAGTGTTTTCTGGCCCAGCACTAGAAGCTGGTGCAGAAGGCTAGGGAAGGGAAGTCCATCCCTCTTTCAGCACAGCCCACTGAACAGGATATGACAACTCATGATGGCAGCTAGAGGCAGTCACAGGAGCCTGCCATCTCACTACTTGGAGCTGAGGCAGGAGGACTACTACAAGTCCAAGGCCAGCTCTAAACACAAGAGGTGGGGACTGTAGCTCAGTTATTGGATGCTTGTAACAGCATCCATGAAGCCATAGTCCCGTTCACAGCATTGAATAAACCAGATGTGGGGTCACATCTGCATTCCCAACCCTGGAAGGTTGAGGCAGGACTCTCAGAACTTTGAGGACAGCCTGAACTATGTAGGGTGACCCTGCCCCCAAACTAACAAAGCCGGAAACATAAAAATAAGAGAGAGGAACCGCCTCCAGGATCTATAAGACACAAGGAGGCGTGACTCGAAGAAGGTCTTTGAGCGGGTACCACAGCCTCTTGGAAATGACACACAGTCCAGGAGAAATGAGTCACCTCACTCAGGGAGGATGCGAGCCATGGAAGGTGGTAGAGCCAGGGAGGAGAAGTAGCCACAGTTTTTTTTATTTGGTCTTGGTTTTTGGTTTTTGGAGACAAGGTTTCTCTGTGTATCTCTGGCTGTTCTCCATCTGTAGACCAGGCTGACCTCGAACTCAGATCTGTCTGCCTCTGCTTCCCAAGTGCTGGGATTGAAGGTGTGTGCCACCACCGTCACTGAGCAAGGAGTCACAGTTTGTGAGCAGACAGAGGACTATAGAGCTGGTCTACTTTAGAGTTTCCAGTTTCCTGTTTACAGAGAGCTACTGTGTGACAGGATCTTATGTAGCCCTCCCAAGTGCTGGGTGATGGTCGCCACACCAGGCACCTTCACTCTGTAGACCAGGCTGGCCTCGAACTCACAGAGATCCACCTGTCTCTGCCTTCCTAGTGCTGGGATTAAAGGCGTGTGCCACCACTGCCCGGTAAGTCCTTATCCTTTCACAAATAATCGACCCTCTGAGCCGCCTTCTGCCTTTTCTTGGTGTTCTGACTTGGAACTCACAGCAATTCCCCTGCCTCAGCTTCCTAAGTGCTGATGACAAGCACGCATCACTGCACCCAGCTTCTCATCTGTGCTGCCAGTCATAAGAATCAGAGGCCCTGAGTCCCCTCCCAGTTCTGAGAGACTCAGTGTAGCAGCAGCAACCACCCAGTCCCTGCTCCTGGAGCCGCCACCTTCCGTATGGCCCTGACTGAGCCTCCTCAGGGCTGGTGTCTGCACTGAGTCCGGGAAGGTGAGCCGTGGAGTCTGCAATGAGCAGCTGACTACCTGGCCTTTTGCCCGTTTCACTGATTTTCTTGCACAAATTTAAGGATCTGGTCATGAGGACCCCATTCCTCATGTCATTGTGAGGGTTGGGACACCCACTCACTGCACTGTGCAACCAAGGGCTTCCACATTTCTGTCCCCAGGGAAGAAATAACAAGCTATAAATGTCATAGAGGAACCTGCTATATAGGGCAAAGTTTACTCAACAGACCCTGATAAGATACACAAGCCTCTCAAACCCACATTTGGGGGGGGGGAAGGCTGAGGTGGGAGGATAAGGAATTTGAGGCCCACCTTGCTACATAGAGAGACCCTGGGGGTGACAGAAAAACAAGCTGGAGAGAAGGCTTAGAGGTCAAGAGCACCTGCTCATACAGAGAACCTGTATTTGGTTCCCAGCACCCACACAGGGGCTCAAGCCATCTGTAACTTCAGTTCTGGGACTCTGGCGCCCTCTCCTGGTATCTGCAGACACTGCACACAGGTGATGCTCAACCACACATGGGAGCAGGCACCACAAAGAGAACTCGCAGAGTTCAGTGGACAGAGTGCTGTGTGGCAGCCCTGAAGCCAAGTTCAAACCCCAGCCCCACATAAACCCGACGTGCAGGAGGATCAGGAGTGCTGCAAGAAAGTTTGCAACTAGTAACTACCGGCCTACTGGGGCGTGGCCTCATAGACTATTTACCCGGCTGCGGAAGCATTCTCTCCTCCCCCTGGACCTCGTTTTGCTGTTAGGTTTGCTTTGGATCTGATCTTCATCCATCCGTCAAGCAGAGAATCCCGACTTTGTAAGTTTTACCCCTTACTAAATACCAAGTCATTTTTGTCTGTTTATTTTCAGTTTTGTTTCCAGACAGGGTTTCTCTCCGTAGCTTTGGAGCCTGTCCTGGAACTTGCTCTGTAGACCAGGTCTGTATACCAGGCTGGCCTAAAACTCACAGAGATCAGCCTGCCTCTGCCTCCTAAATTCTGGAATTAGAGTGCTTCATAATTCATAATTGCTCAACAAAAGCCACACTGCCTGTATAAACACGAGGCCAGCTTGGGCCTCAAAAACAAAACAAAAAACCAGTAACAAAAACTAACCAGGAATCACGGATTAAGAGCCTCGGTTGAGAGCTGGGCAGCGGTGGTGCACGTCCTTAGTCCTAGCACTGGGTTGCAGGGGCAGATGATCTCTGAGTTGGAGGCCAGCCTGGTCTACAGACATCCAGGGCATTCATTCAGGGCTACACAAAGAAACCCTGCCCCCCCCCCCCAAAGGAAAGAACTTCAGAACCCTTACCTCAGAAGCTCGGCTGAGTTGTCTGTGGTCACATTCGCCTTTAATCCAACAAGCTGATTTCTGTGAGATTTCAGTCTGTATGGTTTCATAATGAGAATCCATGCTGGCCTTCTGCGCTCTATGAGTGCGGCACGGATGACTTCTGGTCTTGCTGCGAGTGGGGTCCAGACCGCAGTTCAAATGCAGCCCTACGGAGAGGCCCGACCTTGGCCCAGTACGACATTATTTGATAGGTTTTCGAAGTATGCATTCATTCATTCGGCACACATTTCCCGAACATTCCTCAGGTGGCCTGGCTGTTTGAAATCCCTGCCCCGCGGATCTCTGTGAGTTCGAGACCAGCCTGGTCTACAAGAGCTAGTTCCAGG
>NW_004949179.1:1562928-1570511 GCF_000317375.1 Microtus ochrogaster
AAAAAAAAAAAAGAAATTCCTGCCCCCAGGGCTTCACAGTGGCAGCGGGAAAACAATACAGTACATACAACAGGTGGACACCAAAAGGGAGGAGGCAGCAAGGGGAAGGTGCTAGGAGCCAGTGCCTAGGCCCTGTGGAGCCAGCGGGTCCTCGGGCGCCCTGGCGGCCATGGGGACAGTGCGCGCATCGGGAGCGGAAGAGTCGCAAGGGCACTGATACGCGTTCCTCACAGGGACCTCGGGCGCCGGTTTTCTGTGCGTCGTTTGCCGGCTGTCGTGGTGCTCAAGCCAAGCGGGGACGTGCTGACGAGCGATGCGACCGACGAGATCCAGCGCCTGGGACCTGCCTGCTTCGCCAATTGGCAGGAGGCGGCGGAGCTGCTGGACCGCAGCTTCCTGCAGCCGGAGGACCTGGATGAGCCCGCGCCGCGCAGCATCACCGAGCCCCTGCGCCGTTGCAAGTACCGCGTGGATCGGAATCTGGGCCGGGACTGGACCGGGGCCGGAGCGGCCACGACTCTGGTTACCCCCAGGGAGATGCAGGTGGAAGGGCAGAGCTCTGGTGATCCCCCAGAGGTACCCGGGTACAGCGGCGGGGCTCCGATGACAGCCTTGGGGACCCGGGTGCAGGGGCAGGGCTCTGGTGACCCCCAGGGGGACCGGGATGCAGAGGCGGGGCTCCGATGACCCCCGGGGGGACCCGGGTGCAGGGGCGGGGCTCCGATGATCCCCATGGGGACTTGGGTGCAGATGCGGGGCTCCAATGACCCTCATGGGGACCCGGGTGCAGGGGCGGGGCTCCGATTATCCCCCATGGGGACCCAGGTGCAGAGGCAGGGCTCTGGTGACCCCCAGGGGGATGAGGGTACAAGGGCAGAGGTCTGGTGACCCCCATGGGGGACCGGGATGCAGGGGCGGGGCTCCGATTAGCCTTCTCCTCCTGTCTGTTCAGAATGTTCCCTAGACAGCAGGGCAGATTGACCTTGAACTCATTATTCTGCTGCCTTAGTTTAAGGAGTAACTGGAATGGCAGCCAAAGAGATACAAGTTTCCTCTTCCAGGCCTTCCCTAGACTTTGAAAGAACGTGGGGGCCGGGCGGTGGTGGCGCACGCCTTTAATCCCAGCACTCGGGAGGCAGAGGCAGGTGGATTTCTGTGAGTTCGAGACCAGCCTGGTCTACAAGAGTTAGTTCCAGGACAGGCTCCAAAACCACAGAGAAACCCTGTCTCGAAAAACAAAAACAAAACAAAACAAAACAAAAAAAAAAAGAACGTGGGGATCCCCCATGAACAGTTCCTGGACTCGGTACCCGGAGCTTAGTGCATGCTAAGCAAGCTTTCTACCCTTAGAACCCCAGCCTCAAAACCCCTGTCAAAACAAACAAAACCACAGCCGGGCTTCGTGGTGCTGGCCTGTTGTTTGGTGCTCTGGACTCAGATGCGGGGCCGGCGAGATGGCTCAGTGAGGCATGGCGTTTGCTGTCAAGACTGACAGCCCGATTCCAACCCCTGGAACACCCATAGCGGACGGGAGAACCGACTCCCGCAAGTTGTTGACCTCCGCACGCTCATGGTGGCACGTGTACGCCCACACACTTACAAAAAAGTACATCGAACAAAAATACTATTTTGAGTTTTGTGCAAAACAACAAAACATAAGGGGAAAAAAACCAAAGAGGTGTGCGGAAGAAGGATCTGGAGTTCAAGGCTGTTTTCAGCTATCTAGGTTGGCCTGGGCTACAGGAGACCAGGTCGCAAACAAGAGAACCTCGGTCTAGCGCCACTCTTCCGGACGTGCATCGCCCTCCGCAGAAGGGCCGAGACCCGTCCGCCAGAGGTTTTGCTTTAACCTACGCTACCCCCTGGCGGTCGAACTGGGATGGTGCGTGCAAATGAGAGGAATGTAATATTTTAAAATTTCAACTCCCGCATCAAGCGCGTCCACAGAAGCTGGCAAGCCAGACTTTCCGGGGGCAAGAAGCTCACCCGCCTCCATTCCCAACTTGGAGGAGTTGGGGAAACTGAGGCTTAAGACCAAATAAGGATACCTGCTGGCCACCAAGCCTGACCGCCTGAACCTGATCCGGGAAACCCACATAGGGCAAGGAAAGAGCCTACTCTTAAGTTGTCTCTTAACTTCCACATCTGTCCCCCACAACAACTAATACATGGAATTTTTAAATTATTATGATTATTATTTTGGTTTTCCAAGACAGGGTTTCCCTGTGTAACCCTGGCTGTCCTGGAACTCTCTCTATAGACCAGGCTGGCCTCGAACTGGCAAAGATCGGCCTGTCTCTGCTTCCCAAGTGCTAGGATTAAAGGCATGCACCATCACCACCCACCTGAAATTTTAAAATATTAATTTAACAAGAAAGAAAATTAGAGGGGCTGGAGAGATGGCTCAGCTATTAAGAGCACTGACTGCTCTTCCAGAGGACCAGGGTTCAATTCCCAGCAACCACATGGCAGCTCACAACTGTCTGTGACTCCAGTTCCATGGGATCCAACACCCTCACACAGACATATATGAAGACAAAACACCAATGCATATAAAATAAATAATTTTTTTAAAAAAAAAGAAAATTAGAAACCCTCATTCACCCCTTATGGGAACGTGAAAATTGTAAAGTTGCCATGGGAACCTCTTTTGTACTTCCACGAACAGGAAAATGGAGTTAGCATAGGAATCAGGAATTTGAATCATAGAACTTCACTGCTGGAAGGAGGGGCTCTCATTCTTGCATGTAACTATCCCTAATATTGTGATTGACACACCTCCATTTCTTTTTTTTTTTGTTAAAATATTTATTTATTTATTATGTGTACAATATTCTCTCTGTATGCCTGTAGGCCAGAAGAGGGAGCCAGACCTTTTTACAGATGGTTGTGAGCCACCATGTGGTTGCTGGGAATTGAACTCAGGACCTTTGGAAGAGCAGGCAATGCTCTTAACCACTGAGCCATCTCTCCAGCCCCACACCTCCATTTCTATCACCACACTGGCTCAGGTGGCATGTCCACAGTGTGCTTGGCCATGAACAAGAATCGCACACTGGCACAGGGTACAGAGTGTGGTACTGAGTGACAGCAGCCAACTGCAAAAGGTGTCACCTGGAAGATGTCCCAAAGAGGGAAAATCACTAAGGGAGCTGATTCGGCAGGGGCTGCCAGCACACAAAAGAAACTGAGGACTGATTGATGGAAAGGGCTCTCTTAAAGAGATCAAATGTTCCCGAACAGGACAGGGTGGGGCTGGATGGAAAATGTGCCACAAATCACTGAATAAAACAGGGATACTTTTATTAAAGTTTCATTTCAGTTCATCAAAAGTAGCCATTTGGGGCTGGAGAGATGGCTCAGTGGTTAAGAGCATTGCCTGTTCTTCCAAAGGTCCTGAGGTCAATTCCCGGCAACCACATGGTGGCTCACAACCATCTGTAATGAGGTCTGGCGCCCTCTTCTGGCCTGCAGGCATACACACAGACAGACTATTGTATACATAATAAATAAATAAATATTAAAAAAAAAACCCAAAAGTAGCCATTTGAGTAGCTTGGTGGTGGTGCACACCTTTAATCCCAGCACTTGGGAGGCAGAGGCCGGTGGATCTCTGTGAGTTCAAGGCCAGCCTGGTCTACAGAGTGAGTTCCAGGACAGCCAGGGCTACATAGAGAAGCCCTGTTTTGAAAAACAAAAACAATACATTAATAAATACCAAACCAAATTGTGGACAGGAACTCAGGAGATAACTCGGTAGAAAAGAGTATTTGCTATGCAAGCATGAGGAGTTGAGTTCGAATCCCCAGCGCCCACGAAGACAGCTGGCTATGAGAGACAAACTCAAGGATTCACTGTAAACACCCACAGAGGAAGAAAAGAGCTGCTGCAATCCTGCTCACCTGCACTACACACACACACACACACACACACACACACACACACACACACACACACTCCTGCTCACCTGTACCACACACACATCTGCTCACCTCTACCACACACACACATCTGCTCACCTCTACCACACACACATCTGCTCACCTGTAACACACACACACTCCTGCTCACCTGTACCACACACACACATCTGCTCACCTGTAACACACACACATCTGCTCACCTGTACCACACACACACACTCCTGCTCACCTGCACTACACACACACACACACTCCTGCTCACCTGTACCACACACACACATCTGCTCACCTCTACCACACACACACATCTGCTCACCTGACCACACACGCACATCTGCACACATCTGCTCACCTGCACCACACACACAGACCTCTGCTCACCTTTTCCACACACACTCCTGCTCACCTGCACCACACACACACACTCCTGCTCACGTGAACCACACACAGCTCCCCCGCCAGGATTACACACACAGCCCCCTCCCACACACAGCCCCCCTCGCCAGTTCACACAACACACTTGCACACTGTAACAGGAGCCCGACATACACATATCTATCACACAGCTATATCTAAGTACTCTTTGCATTTTGCTAAGATTTATTTATTTGTGTTTTTGTTTGAGACGTGGTTTCTCTGTGTAGCTCTGGCTGTGTTGGAAATTGTTCCAGACCAGACTGGCCTTGAACTCAGAGATTCACTGCCTCTGCCTCCCAAGTGTTATGATTAAGGGTGTGCTCCATCACCACCCAACTTAATCTTTATTACATGTTTGGGACAGCATATGTACATCTGAGTGAAGGTGAGACCAGAGACCAGAAGGTGTAGGATCTCCTGGCTCAGGAGCTCCAAGCAGCTGCACGCTGGGAACAAACCTGGGCTGCTGTTAACCACTGAGTCAACTCTCCAGCCCCTCTGTTTACTTTTAAAGATGGTGTCTTCTAGGTCAGACTCTTCTGAGTGCCTGCAGTCCCCCGCCCAAGCCTCTGGATTACAACGGTGACAGCCTGCGTTGATGTTCTCACCTTGTTCACATCTACACTCAGTTAGTGTAGCTCTGCAAATGGCTCCCTCTTTTGGTCTCCACAGGTACCTGGCACGCACATCACGCACAGACATACATGTGGGCAAGGTCCTCATACACATGTGCCAGAAGCCCGATGCTCAGGATGACGGTGAAGTGTCTGTCTACATTGCACCCAAAGGTCCAGTTTCCAAACCTGGGCATCCTGTGGGTTCCCATATCTCCATCCTCGGGCTCTGTAACACTGCCTGTGTCCCTGTCAGCTCCGTCTCCTGCCATCTCTTCAGCTCCCCTTCCACAATTTTTCTTTTTTTGAGGCACCTTCTTACTAAGTAGCTCTGACCGGCCTAGAACTAGCTATGTGCACCAGGCTGCCCGCCTCCCACTTCTCGCAGAGGTCTTCTGCCTCCTGGGCCCTGCCCACTTCCCCAAGCCTTAAACCCGCCCATTAGGGTGGGACAACCCGGGAGGTCCCGCCCCTGCCCCACCCCTCCGCTTCCTTTCCTAGACCCGTCCTCGTGCCTTGCAAGATCCCCTTTTCTGGTCCGTCCCCCCACAGGAGCCAGGCCCTGCCCCACTCCGGACTGTTCACGTGGAAGACCCAGCCCTTCAGCTCCTGCCGCTGGGTCGCCCCTGACCCCAGTCCTCTTAAGACAGCCTCCTCGGCCCCGTCTTAGCCACGCCCCTCAGCATCAGGCCCCGCCCCTCTGGTTCTTACCGCAGCTCCCTCGTGATCCCCTTCCCTCCTTCCCCTGCTATCTCCGCCTCACGGCGCTACACACCTGGAGGCGGCGCCCGCTCCTGGTGCGGAGTAGAAAACACTTTCTTCCAAGTTTTCGCCCATCTTCCACGTCCCAGCTGGGACCAGCACTCGGGACCCCTGTCCAGAGGGGCCCGTGGCGCCCCACCCCCACCCCAAGATCCCCAGAGGCCTACAGACGCCTTCACTACCTGCGCCTTCTCGCCACCCTTGGCCCGTGTCATGGGTCGCTCGTACGGAGGCCGGGTACTGTCCGCGATGACCCTGCTAGGCATCCCAGCCGCCGTGCTGGTCGTGCTGGCTGCACAGCTGCTGTTCCAGCTCCAGGCGGGGCGTGCCGAGCTGCGAGGTGTGCGCACCGACTGGCTGCACTCGGAGCTGGACCCCGACGCGGGGCTACTGGAAGCTGCGGCTGGGGCATTGCTGCCGCTGGCGACTGCTCTGGCCGCGCTGGCGCAAGTCCTCGGGCTTAGCTGCCTGCTACTCGCCGCGCTCTGCGGACACCTGGGCGCCGAGCTGGCACGCGGCCCGGGGCCAGGCAGGTAGGACGCCACCACCTCTACCCGCAAACTGAGGTTTCCAGAGAGCGCACCGTTGCCTCCCGCTGCTTCCCGCGCTGGTGCTTGGGATGCATCCCAGGGGCACATGCCAATCATCGCGGCGGGGTTCAGGAAGGGCAAGACTGCCGCAGCCTGGCCAGGGGTCGCCTGCTCAGGCCCCTGAGCTCAGGGGTGCAGGAGTAGGTGACTTCCACCTGGAACCGTAGGCATGCGGTGAGATGCCCCGCTTGTTCCACTTTGACTCTTTCTCTCTTGGCACCCTGATGCTGGTGGGACCGCGGTGGGTGCGCAGATGGATAGGTGGGTGGATGTGGGTACGCGGCGGTGATGAGTTCACAGGTGGGGGGCGAGGGTGGCAGCCTCTAAACTTTGGCATGATGTCACTGTCCCTCTTTCTGTCGCCTTCCTTCAGGTCAGACTGGTTTCTTTATGACTGCCGTCTCCTCAGGCACTCTGCATTTGGCCTGTTCTGCTGTGGGGTCTCCGTCTACTTAGCAGGTGTGTGGGGCAGAGGTCGGGGGGCGGGGTGCACACAGGTCTCGGGGCCAGTCAGCCTGAGTTCAGGCAGTTTCTCCACTTTCTCTGGGATATGTTCTGTGCCTCAGCTTCAGCATCAACCAAGAGTGATGAGTGTCCCTGATGCTTAAAACGGACAGAGGATTCTCCTTTAATACTCATTATTACTATTTATCACGTAGGCTAGGTGGGCCTGGAAGTGTCCTTGTAAGCCAAGGCTGGCCTTGAACATCCGACCTTGCTTTGACTTCCCAACCCTTGGGAGCACAGGCGTGCATAGTGTCTGTGTGTGCAGTGCCCACAGAGGTCAGAGGCCATAGAGACCCCTGGAGCTGCAACTTAGGTAGTTCTGAAGTGCAAGGGTTATGGGAGCCAATCCCAGATCTTCTGTAAGAGCAACCAATGCTCTTAACCTTAACTGCTCTTCCAGAACACCCAAGTTTGGTTCCCAGCACTCATGTCAGGCAGCTCACAGCCTCCTCTGGCCTCCGTGGGCACCTGCACTTATCACGTGCACATGCACGGGGTGGGTGGGGGAGAAATCTTTAAAATCAGAAGCCCCATTTTCAGGACTGGCTCACTGATGACTGCTAGCAGTTCCTGGGACCCACACTTCCAGAGTCTCCCCCAAGGTGTCCCCTGACGTCACATGCACCCTGTGGTATGTTGCACATCCGCAGTGAACAAATGCAGTGAAAATGCAAAAAAGTAACTAACAACTCGGGAGGCAGAGGCAGGCGGATCTCTGTGAGTTCGAGACCAGCCTGGTCTACAGAGCTAGTTCCAGGACAGGCTCCAAA
>NW_004949179.1:1570621-1583364 GCF_000317375.1 Microtus ochrogaster
AAAAAAAGTAACTAACAAAATCGCACCTGCGTTCCTCCAGGCTGCGAGGCTTTGGGGTGCTCCCCTCCCCACCCAGTGTTTATAGCTGTTTTGTTACCTGAGCACAGAACTGGAATCCCAGGAACCACTGTGCAGTGCTGGGAACCAAACCCAGGTCCTCTTAACCATAGAGCCGTGTGTCTACTAATTTTTGCTGTTTGTTTCTTTGTTTTGGGGGTGGGGTCTTACTATATAGTCCTGGCTATCTCTGAAACTCACTTTGTAGAGCAGGCTGGACTCAAACTCACAGAGATCTTCCTGAGTGCTGGAATTAAAGGCATGCACCACCACCCCTGGGCTGGTTTCCTTATCTGGAGATGGTTGTGATGGTGGTGGGGCTTCCCTAGACCCACCTGCTTGTTCTGGCCCAGGGTTCTCTGGGTGTTTGAGGGATCTTCCCCAAGGGCTTAGAGGGCAAATGTTTGTTGAGTGACTAAGTGAGCCATTCCTTTCTCAGCACTGGCCATTTATACCCTGCTGCTCTTCGAGATCGAGGCGGGGGCAGCAGCCGCATCTATCCTGGGATCAGGCGCCCTGGTCCTGGTGGCAGTAATGACTCACACCCTACTCCGGGCTCTTCGGGCCACTCGCCGAGCTCTCCACGAGCTGTCCCCACCAGTGTTTGAAGATGAGCCAGCCCGGCCTTCAGAAGACTCCAAAACTGGCTGCAGGGCTCAGCCTCAGCAGGGTACCCATGACCAGACCCTCTATGCCCTGTCCTGGGAACCTGGGGACCCCCCTGGGCCCATGACCACTGGTATCACATCCAGAGTCTTGGGGAGAGCCAGGGAAGGCAGTCTGCCTGCTTCTCCCCAACCCCAGACACAATTGGATGGAGTCGCTCGTGAGATGCATAGCATGCTGGGCCACAGGCCACTGGACACAGGAAAGGACACCACACTGGTGTGAACTGGGAATCAGGGACAAGAAGACAAGACGATGAGATCACAGAGATAGGTCAGCTCAGCTCTTGCAGCCACGGGCCTTCTTCCCTCTGAGTTTATGGAATCCTTGGCTTATGTCAAAGTTGCCTCCTGATGCAAAACAGCTGCCCATGCTCCAGCTTTCCCCTCCTTGCTAAGAGGGGTAACAAAGGCCAGGGGTGAACAGGTATTCTGAAGGCCTGGAGACCTGGGGCCTTCTGCTTGCATCTCACTGGGCAGACGTTGACAAACAACCAGACCTTGGTCCAGGGGAGTCTGAGGATGTAAACAAAAGAGGTTCTTTTATAGATGGGAGGGAGGGTGGGCTTGGGCTCGGACTCTCAGTGACTCTCTTTCCATTCAACAGATGAGGAGCCGGAGGCGTTAGTAGGGGCTGTGACTCACCAAGGTCCTCATTCCTGAGCTTCAGGGCCTGGAATGGCTCCCAGGTCTTGGGAGCCCACTCCCATGTTCCTGGAAGAAGGTTCGAGTCTTAGACCTCCACTTCCCGACACTCCCTGGGGAGTTGTGGATGTTTGAAATTCGCATGTGTGGAGCTCAGAGCAGCCCAAGGCCAGGAGCATTCAGGGATGGCTGGAGTCTCACCATGAGCCCAAGACTGAGTGGGTCTCGCTGCTGCGCCCCGGTTTCCTTATCTGTGACAGAGACGGGAGAAGCTGCACACAGCACCCTCTGTACATGTTAACCATGTGTCTTAGTTGTATTGTTGCTCTGCCTCTTTAACAAAGGCCACTTAAGAAAGAAGAGGCTTCTGCTCCGAGCTCCATGCCTAACCCTACTCCTGGCTCACTTGCGTTCTGTGACAAAGTACCTTGATACAATCCGCGTGGGAGCAAGGGCTTGTCCTGGTGACAGTCAGAAGCAGAGAGAGAGGAATGCTGCCTCGGGTCGCTCAGGCCTTGGGCTGCTCCCACACTTAGGATGGGCTGACCCGTCTCAGCTAACCATGCCCAGAGGCCGGTCTCCAAGGTGATTCTGGATCTGTTGTTGGCACTTGTGTGGAAGCAGGTGACTGCCTCCTAAGGGAACCGCTGAGGCCCACTCAGCCCAGAGGGCTCCACCCCTTTCCAGAATGTACAGCGCCAGGAATAAACTCAGCTGGCAGCTTGCTTTGTTTTGTTGCCTTTGGTTTTTAAGACAGGGTTTTATGTAGCCCAGGCTGTCCTGGAACACTCAGCGTAGCCAACAATGGCCTTAACTCCTGCTGCTGCCTCCCCTTCCAAGCCTCAGGACCCCATGAATCGCTGCACCCTAGGCCCTCACTGGCTTCTCCCTCCTCTGGTCTGCTCTTCTCTTCTCAAACTTAGAATATTCTCCAAGGCTCTGATGGGAGAGTCTGCTGAAGGCTGAAGCTGAGACCTGCCCTCCCCGTAGGCACCGCCCTCCCGGTGGGCACTGCCCTGAAAGCAGAACTGGGAGCCATGATGACTTGGCTCAGTCTCAGCCACGCAGGACTGTCCAGGCAGGCCTGCTGGGAGACACCTGATCTGGGTGTGCCAGGATGTGCTTCCCTCCTCCAACAGTCACCACTGGGACTTGGCTTTTAGACTTGAGTTTCTGTCTGTCCTTCTTTCAATTCTCTCTCTCTCTCTCTCTCTCTCTCTCTCTCTCTCTCTCTCTCTCTCTCTCTCTCTCCCTCTCCCTCCCGATTTCCCTCCGTTTTTGTCGTTGTTTCTTTGCTTGTTTGTTTTTGGACAAGGTCTTATGTAGCTTAGGCTTCCTCTGAGTGTGTGTACGCCACTACACCTGGCCACTACCCCTGGCCACTACACCTGGCTAAGTCATCCCCAGTCACTTTCTACACAGGCTCACCTCACAGTGTCATGTGGCTGAGGCAGGGGGATTGCTGCAAGTTCTAGCCCAACCTGGGCTACCTAGTGAGCCCTGACTTTAAAAATGGAACAAACTCGTCCATGCTGCCAAACAAGGTAATGCAGATTTGTGATACCAGCACTCTGGAGGCTGGAGCAGGAGCATTGCTATGTGTTCATAAACAGACTGGGCAGTGAGCCTCCCGGCCCCCTCCAGAAGATGAGGCAGGAGAACCCAGCAGGAATCCAAGGTCTCACTTGAGTGCGCAGTGAGTTAGTCACTGGGCTACGTGAGATTCAAGCAGACTGAATAAAAACCCAACTAACCAACCAACAAACAAAACAACAGTGTAGCTCCTCTGGCCACATGAGGTGGGGAACAGAAGACATCTTATTACTAAGATGGGGAAACTGAGGCACAGAGAGGTTGAGAGCACAGTGGGGCTTTTGACTTGGTGGGATGCAGGGAGTCTCCTAGTGTAGCCACACCCACCGAGTTGTGTGTCCCAGGCAGGCTCTGTGGGACCCCAGCTGTCAGACCGGAAGTTTGGCAAATACCAAGGGGTGTGGTTGGGAGCACACTGATTCCTTGTGACTTAAGGCCAAGCACAGGTCGCTGGAGGCCTCTGATCACCCGCAGATGCTCTGAAAAGCGATCCTGGATGTTTTCAGGACAGCTGGGAAGGTGGCCAGGGAGAACAAACGGCTTTTGCTTCCAAGCGAGATCAGATTTGGTGGCTGGCGCCACAAGCAGCCTGGGCAGGACCTGGCAGCCCCCCAGCAGCAGGTAGGATCAGGGCAGCCCCCAGATCCCTGTGTCCAGGCCTAGTGGCACACTGACAGTTCTGTGCCGACTCTGGCCTCTTTAACTACTATCTAGCTCTGTTCGTCCTGCACAGCAACCAGCATCTTCATCAGAGCTATCATGAGTGCTCAGGAGACCCTGGGATCTGGCCTGCTGGCTGGTGGCAGTCCCTCAGAAGAGACTGGAGGGGAGGGTCGCTGTAACACCCGATTTCGGTGTTACACCCTCGGTACAGTCCGCGTGCCACTGCACTGAACGCAAGTCGAGCAAGGCCTGGAGATTGAACAGAACACACAGAGAGACCATGGTCATTCGACCGGAGATCAAGCGAATGCCCTTTATTCAGCCTTGGGGAAGCCCTTATCTACCTTACTGCTGCCCAAGGACCCCCACCCAGGCAGGTGGGGAAATTACCATATCTCAAATAGAATGAATGCCCTGCGGCTAACCAGCAGGCGGGGCAGGAGGAATATAGGAACTTAACCAGGTGGGGCAAGGGGAAAACAGGAACCAACAGAATGCTAGTCATCTGACTAGAAACTGAATGCGTTCCAGGAATAAGGGTTAAATGCTTAGTCATGCTGACCAGAAATTGTCCTCGAGAAGCACTCCAGGAATAAGGGAGGCCAGGGCCCTACAGGTCGCTGGTCAGCTCCTGAGAGCTCCCCTCCTTCCCATGTGTGTGTCTCAGCTACTGTGTGTGTTCTGCCCCAATCCTACATGGCGGCTGGGGGGCGGGCGGCTCAAGAGGCACTAGTATCCATAGTGTGGAAAGTTAACTGAAGGATATAACAGGTCCCAGACTTTAGCACAACTGACTCCATGATGGAAGTACCACTCAGGCCATGAAACTCAGCATAGACAGCACCACCTGCTAAAAAATAAAACAATAACCTAACCCAGCAAAGTCCATAGTTCTGGGAGAGTCTCTACTCTGCAAGCTCCCCTTCTGGCTGACTGTCCATGTCAACTGAAGCATGCCCACCCAGGGCATGGCTTGGTGTTTCAAAGCTCACCCTGAAAAGGGCTGGGTTACAGTGGACCCCGAACACCCAGGGTGGTCACGAGCCAACTAGTAAAGACTTTCTATTGGCTTAAACGATGTCCAAGCAGTCTTCTCTGATGGCTGTCCTACAACAGCGGGGACTCTCTGTGACGCTACAGGGTCCCCACACCCCTGTAACCATACAGTCCAGGGGTCTCATCTTGCCAGAACGGTTTGAGGGAGCTAATCCTTCACAGACCTGCTGGAACTCAGGTTGATTCTCCTGCCTCAGTCTAAGCGTGGCACCCAGCACCCACTTTCATGCAGTATCTGCCGTCTGCTTGGCTGAAGCCATGAGTGATGGAGGAAGATGTGTTCGCATTCCTAAATCTCCTGTGACCTCCCTGATGACCTGGAACAAGCCAGTATGGCCCCTCCTGTGTGCATGTGGGCTCTGCATAGGACTGCTTTTCCCCTTTGAGCTTTTTTTTTTTTAATTATTTTATTTATTGTTTTTGTTTTGTTTTGTTTTTTTGAGACATGGTCTTTCTACAAAGCCCAACTGTCCTGGAACTATGTAGCCTGAATTCACAGACCCACCACTTCTGCTTTGAAAGCACTGGGGTTAAAGGTGTGTACCACTACATCGAGCCTACTTTTTAAAAAAATAAACATGACCTTTTTATATAATTTATTTAAGTTTATGTGCATTGGTGTGAAGGTATCAGATCTTCTGAAACTGGAATTATAGACAGTTATGAGCTGCCATGTGGTTGCTGGGCACTGAACCCAGGTCCTCTGGAAGAGCAGCCAGTGCTCTGAACCGCTGAGCCGTCTCTCCAGCCCCCACTCCCACCCCACTTTTTTATTTTTGAGGCAGGCTCTCATGAAGCATAGATTGGTCTACAGTCATCAAAAATGGCATTGCACTCCTGATCCTCCTGCATCCTCTCCCAGTGTGCCACCACACCCAGCTCACTCTGTATCACTCCGGCCACTAAGCTGCAGGCCCCACGGGGTTGCTGCCGCTGACCCCAGGTGTCCTGCAGAAAGTCTGGAGCTCTAAGCACAAAGACGCTTTGTGTGCCTTTCCAACATCAGACAAAGCCTGAGGGCTTGTTTCCAAAGGCGCCCCATGCCAGCGCAGGTCGGGCTGCTTCCCCCTCACCCATGCCCCAAGTTGACCACCATGAAGAGCCAGGCTGCCCCAGGGTCACACCTGTTAAGCTTCAAAATGCCCAGGGTGTGAGGCAGAGGCAGCAAGTATGGTCTCTGTTCAGAAAAAGAAACAAAGGCAGGGGAAGGGCATAAGGTTCAGACATGGGGCCAGAGGGATGGCTCAGCCATTAGAAGCACTTACTGACCCATGCTCTGCTCCCAGCACCCAAGGCACACAGCTGCCTGTAACTCCAGCTCCGGAGGATCTGGTGCCCTCTTCTGGCCTCCAAGGGTCCTGGCATGCATGTGTCTGAGCGTACACACACAAATGTTAATTCAAATAAAGGTCTAGATGGCATGTCTGAGTCCCTTTGGCAAGGGGTGTGAGTCTCGTGGCAGGGTTTAGACTACCTGCACATCTGCCTGCTGCACTAACCGGCACAGGGGCTGCACATTAATTTTTTTTTTTTTTGATTTTTCGAGACAGGGTTTCTCCGTAGCTTTTTGGTTCCTGTCCTGGAACTAGCTCTTGTAGTCCAGGCTGGCCTCGAACTCCCAGAGATCCGCCTGCTTCTGCCTCCCGAGTGCTGGGATTAAAGGTGTGCGCCACCACCACCCGGCTGCACCTTAATTATTAATTGTTAACCACTGCAGCCAGCATTTGTGACTCCTCAGTTACCCGCCTGCTTCTCAGGCAGCAGCCTGGCTGCTCAGGTTGCAGTGTGGCAGGAATTCTGTTCCCTTAGGCACTGGCTCTGTCATTGCCGCTAAAGGTAGCTTTAACTAGATCTCTATTTTTATGTTTACAAACAAGACTTGAGATTCAAAGGCTGGGGTAAAAACCTGCTAGCTCAGAGAGGTGGAGTAGCACCTAGCTAACCTTCTGTCCTAGAGGGCAGCTCCCTAAGGCAGTGTTCGTCTCCTGACCCAATTAATTTATTTAATTAATGCAAATGCAAATTTTGGGTTCACAGTGTGATCAAATATCCCCCACCAGCTACTCTAGGCTCATAGCCCACTTCGCAAGGCTGTAAAGTACCCAGCTTGGTTTTTAAGCACTGTCAGTCTTCAGGGCTCTTACTATGAAGTGACGATTGTTGTTTCTGTGGGTAAACTCCAAGAGGTCTCTAAAGAGGACCGGTGGCAGGGCTCATTAGGCAGAGCCCACATGGCAGACGGCATTGTGTGACCCTACCTAAGGAGATAAACTCATACCTACTGATTCCAGATGGGGAACCGACCACAGACCAGTACAGTACCAGCTTGATGAAGCACTAAGTTTTATTTGGGTCACTTACAGAGCAGAAATGACTCACAGACAGCTACATCAGCAGACACACCCCGCAGGCAGCTTCGTAGGTTGGGGTCCTTTCCAGGACACTCAGCTTGTCTGAGCCACTCTCAGCAGCTCATACACACCTGTGGGGTGAGGCCTAGAGCATCTGGTCAGTTCAGAGACTGAGTTGTTTCCTTCCTCAGTGGAGGGAGCCTCAGAGAGACAGCCACACAGCAGGAGGGAACCAACTCCTGGAAATTGTCCTCTGACCTCTGCACATGGCACTCAGGAATCCCTCTCCCCACAAATAAATAAAAGTTAAAACTGTTTAAGTTTGGGGCCAGAGAGATGGCTCGGGTTAAGAGCACTAACAAGTCCTCCAGAGAGCCCAGGTTCAATTGCCAGCGCCCACATGGCAGCTCACAGCAGTCCATGACTCCAGGTTCAGGACTCCTGACACACTCACACAATTGTGAGGAGGTGAGCACCAATGCACATATAATTTTAAAAAATAATTTAAGTTCACGGTCATTCTGGATGGGCTGCACAAAACCAATCTCCAGAAAATTCCAAAATTTAAAATAAATTAAAAGATAAATCCTGAGGCTGAGGCTGCACCTCGGTTGGCAGAGGGCATGCCTGGCATGCATGAGAACGGAGCCTGGTTCCAGGCTGATCGCCACACAAATCAGGTGTGGTAGAGCTCCAAGATCACCCTGGGCTGCGCGGCGGGTTTTCCAACAGTCTGTGCTTCACGAGACCCTGATCTTATAAATAACATAAAGGCCCTGCAGAGGAAGAGAGTTCGGTCGCCAACACCCATGTCAGGGAGCTCCAGGGGATCCCATGCCCTCTTCTGGCTTCCAAGAACACCCACATTCACACACACACACTTAAAAAAAATCTTCAAAGAAAGAAAACAAAAGACCACACATGGCGGGTACCAGGAACTGTTTAGTGTTGGCGCATGTGCAGTCTCCAAACACAAGACTTGACAAGTGAAGAGAAAATGCTGTCCAGGCAGGAGACCCTATCTCCAAGCTGCAGGGCTGCACTGCAAGGCTGGGTGTCAGCCAGCAGGTGGCAGGCAGGGAGCACCTGAGTCAGGGACTATGAGACGCTGGGGGGCAGGCGCGCAGCCGCTGTCTTCTCCACCACGAAGCCATAGTTATACTGGGGAGAGGAAAAAGGGGGGCTGAAGAGGAGGCACTAAGGACTGGAGGGGAACATTGGGAGTGACTAAGGAGTTGGAGTGCCTGGGGCCTGAGGACACGGGTGGGGCCTCAGCACTTCATGCACCCCTGCACCTACCTCCTTCTCAATGTCTGCCAGTGATTTAATGGTCAGGTCCCCAAAGGCTGACAAGTTCTAGAGGACAGAAGTGAGAGTGTGAGCCGGGGTCCCACTCAACGGTGCCATGTGCCTTACATGCGCACACTCACCCTGGCCTGGGAGCTTCTCTCTCCTGCTGTGTGAGACCCTGGAACTGGTTTATGGTGAGGCTTGGTGGCAAACACCTTTACCGGCTGAGCCATCTCTTCTAGCATGCCCCCAACTTCGCAGATGGCAGCTCAAGTAGCCCAGACTCACTGTGTAGCCAAGGATGTCCTTGCTACAGGGCCTCCTGCCTCTAACTCCCGAGGGCTGGGGTGACGAGGGCACCACCACACCCGGCCCCAATTCTCCCATCTTTCAGGACTTAGCCCACAAACACTGGCCTGGGTTTCATCCGACTCCCCACATCTCTACTCTGGGATCCCTTGGTCTCTCCCCTCACCCACTAAGTCATGGTCTCTGTGCTGGGTCATATGGCAGCAAGAATGTCACTTCCCCGTGAACAGAGGCTGGTGAGAGCTCCCCATCCCAGGGACACTGACTCACCAGAGGCCCGCAGCTCTTGCCCTCGAATCGGGGGTGCAGTGTAAAGGGAACCCCATCCATGGCTGCAATGAAAATTCCCGGGAGGCTGAGGAGGACCCCAGAACACCCTGCAGCCCCTCCCCCCACGCCCGTGCCCACCCACGGAGCATAGGCTGATTCCCACAGTGGAATCGGTGTGACTGGGACTACAGCTTTCCGGTCCCACGTACTCCTGGAACTCATGCCGAATCAACCCACCAGCTCCCTAATGGGCTCCAGCACTCTGCACTCTGCCTGTGTGGGGCCCTCCCAGGAAGAGGGTCATGCAGCACACCCCGGGTTCTGCCCTGAGCACCTGCAGAGCTTGAGGCCCCAGTCATTCCACCCCTCAAACAAGTCGGTCATCAGTTAAGAGCCCAGATTCTATTCCCACCACCCATGTGGCAGCTTACAACCCATTTTAACTCCAATTCCAAGGGATCCGTCCCCCTCTTCTGCCCCTCCCAGGACAATGTACACACTCGGCAGACAGGCACACATGCGAGCAAAACACACATACACATAAACTTAAAAATAGATCTTAAAAATAAAAGCTTGGTGGGAGGGCCAGCTCCCACCAGAGGCTGTAGTGTCTCCACTCTGCTCACCTGAGATGCCGTAGAGACTGGACGCCTCGTAGACGGAGTCACTCCTCCGCAGCGTGGATGCTCGGGAGCCTAGTCTGGACAGCGTCCGCTCAGGGTGGCTGCTTTTGCTGGGGAGCAAGGAACAGTGACCTCAGTCAGGCTGGAAGCTGTCCTCTTGGCCCGCCTGCCCACCAGGGAACCTGAGGCTCACCTCGGTTGTCTGGGTGGGTCCAGCGACAGGCCCTGCATATCCTGGCTGATAGTGCGCGGCTTGGGCACTGGCCTTGGGGCCTTGGATTTCTTGCACCAGATGGCAAAACCACCCATGTCCCTGGAGCAAGGGGGTGGGGCAGGGAGGAAGCCAATGCTCTGTGAAGCCGGGGCTGAAAGGGTCCTGGGGGACCAATGAGATCCCCGTCCCCACATGCAGAGGAGAAAGAGGCTAAAATCTGGAGGGGAAGTGGGCAGGGGAGGGTGCTCCAGGATGGGTGCTCTGCCCTACCCCACTCGCAGGTATCCGGGCACTGTCTTGGTCTTCCCACTCAGCTTCACGTCACACACAACCATGTCGGCAGCCCCCAGGGGCATCAGCTTCACACACATGCGTTTCTTCTTGGACACAGAGGCCTCTGGGAGTAGGGGCAGGGGAGTGAGAGAGGGGGGCAGGGCAGGGAGGGGAGTACCCAGTGATGCTCACCATAGTGTTTAGGGGCAACACCGGGCAGCTGCTTAAATAAAAAATGGTGAACTCATAAGAGGGGTCACACTAACTTCTAGAATCATTGAAGCAGACTGACCTTTGCTGAATATTTGTGGGGTGGCTGTGGAATCAACAGTAGAGTATATATTTGGCACCCCAACTTCACTTTCCCTGATCTATAACCCAAGGGGGTCACAACAACTGCTCTTTAAAAATAATCTAGCACAAGGCTGTTGTGTGTGCTTCATGGAGTCAGGAAGGCTATTTTATATTATATGTATGTTTTTTTAAATATTTATTTATTATGTATACAATATTCTGTCTGTGTGTATGCCAGAAGAGGGCACCAGATCTCATTACAGATGGTTGTGAGCCACCATGTGGTTGCTGGAAATTGAACTCAGGACCTTTGGAAGAGCAGGCAATGCCCTTAACTGCTGAGCCATCTCTCCAGCCCTATGTATGTTTTTGTGTTTATGAGCTAGAGTCTCATATAACCCAGGCTGGCCTCAAAAATCATGATGTAGCTGAGGATGGCCTCCTGATGCTGGAAGGCGTGCTTAGTTTATTTGATGCTGGGGATGGAGCCAGGCCCCATCACATTAAGTGAGAACCCTGCTCTCTGAGCTATTGCCCCAGCCCTGTCTCACTCTGCAGTCTGTGCTTCCCTGGAATTCACCACAGAGCCCAAAGTGCCTTTGAGCTGGAAGCAATCGTCCTGCCTCAGCCTCTCACGTGCTGAAATAAAGAGCCCCAGCTCCACAGCCAGCAGGTTGAGACAGCTGCCAGCGGCTGAGCAGGATCCCCGAGGAAAGGACTGAGGTTCCAGGCCAGCTGGGGCTGCACACTGAGACCCTGCTCCTCCCAACCAACGAAACAGGTCCGTCAGAAACAGCAGTCAAAGGAGGGTAGGAGAAGCACAGAAGCCTGCTGTCTGCACACTGACCTGACCTCTGCAGAGCAGCCTAGCCTGAGTCACTAAAGACACCTTGAGAACCAGGCATCATCGGGGAGGTGGGAAGCTGGGTCAGGCGGGGGACAGGAGGAGGGAAGGCTGAGCTATGCAGAGAACAGGGAAAGCCATTTCCGGCGGACTCGCTGTGCAAGAGCCTGGAAAGGAAAAGAAAATGGCGAGGACTCCCTCAGCCACAGAAGCAGAGGGCAAGCGGCAGGGACCAGGTCAGGAAGGCGGTGGGCTTGTTTGTTCTCGGGGGAAGCTGAGACTCACGGCTGTCCTCCTACTTCAGCCCGAGTGCTGACACGGCAGCTGTGTGTCAACTATTTATTTTTGGAGTAGTGGGATGAGACAAGACCTCACTCTGTAGTCCAGGCTGGACTTGAACTCCCCACCATCCTCCTGCCTCAGCTTCCCAAGTTCTGCACTGTCAGGTTGTGCCTCTCTGCCCAGCTAGGTCATATTTGGTACCACACAGCCTCTCCCTGTGCCTGTCGCTCTCCCGTGGGCCCACGGATCTTACTGGCATCTAGAGAGTCGTTGACGGTAGAAAAGCCAGACGGCAGAGGGCCCTTGTCCATCACGATCTGCATGTCCACTACCACACTGTCCTGAGGGTTCTAGGAGTAGGAGAGGGAGCAGGTGGAGGAGGGTCAGGGACTTCAGCGGGCAAGGGGAGGGTCGGGAAAGGCTCAGGTTCAGGCTTCCGGATGCCTGTGCTCACCTTCTGGCTGCCCAGTGGGCTCAGGCACAGGAAGTAGCCGGCCTTCTGCGCGAAGCCGCGGCCGAAGCAGGCGGTCGCGCCCTCCACGGTAGAGGTGATCTGCGGGTCGAGCGGGTCAGCGGGGCTTCGTCCCCTCCCTGCCCCGTCCCCGCCGCCCTTGCCCACCCCTCGCTCACCGCGCTGAAACCCGGCGGCGGCGGCGACAAGGCTGACGACCAGACCAGGCCCGCGAGCGGCTCCGCGTCCACCCCGGAATCCATCCTCTCTGGGACCTCAGACGGCAACTAATGCCCTCGGACGGCCAGAATCTTGGACTACAATTCCCAGAAGACCTGGCGAACGTGCCCGCACAGCAGCTAGTGCTCATGCCCAGATACTGAGGACCAGTCCGATGTAGCCGTGGGAACCACGCCCTCTGGGCGCACCCTTGAGAGACGTTTGCGGAAAAAGGATTAGTACTTCCGCCTTTAAGAACCACTCAGGGCGAAGCGGGGCAAGGGGGAGGCGGTTCAATTCCCTGTCAGGACTACACTCCCCATAATGCCATGAGACATCACCTACGACCCCTCGTTTATCAAAAACTGGTCCGGAAAGGCCAAGTGGCCCTCACTTGTCATTCTAATAACTTCAAGAGACGGGTGCTGGATGGTGAAATGACCCTTACGACATAGTTACCGACAACCAGGCTCATTTAATTAAGCCAATGAAAACTACAAGAGTCCTTTAATAATGGCCAGATCAAGAGAGTAGCCGAGGCTCAGGAGAACAGCGTTTTTTATTTTTATTTTTTTAAATATTTATTTATTTATTATTATGTATACAATATTCTGTCTGTGTGTATGTCTGCAGGCCAGGAGAGG
>NW_004949179.1:1584879-1594642 GCF_000317375.1 Microtus ochrogaster
GTGGCTGGCTTTATGATGAGGTCTTTGATCCATTTGGACTTGAGTTTTGTGCATGGTGATAGATATGGATCTATTTTCATTCTTCTACTTGTTGATATCCAGTTATGCCAGCACCACTTGTTAAATATGCTTTCTTTTTTATTTGATATTTTTTGCTTTTTTGTCAAAAATCAGGTGTTTGAAAGTGTGTGGATTGATATCCAGGTCTTCAATTTGGTTCCATTGGTCCTCCTGACTGTTTTTATGGAAATACCAGGCTGTTTTCAGTACTGTAGTTCTGTATTAGAGTCAGGGATTGTGATGCCTCCAGAAATTCTCTTATTGTATAGGAATGTTTTGACTATCCTGGGTTGTTTGCTTTTCCATATGAAGTTGAGTACTGTTCTTTCAAGGTCTTTGAAGAATTTCGCTGGGACTTTGATGGACATTGCATTGAATCTGTAGATTACTTTTGGTAAGATTGCCATTTTTACTGTTAATTCTGCCTACCCAAGAACATGGGATATCTTTCCACTTTCCAGTGTCTTCTTCAATTTCTTTCTTCAAAGATTTAAAGTTCTTGTCATACAAGTCTTCCACTTGTTTGGTTAGAGTTACTCCGAAATATTTTATGCTATTTGTGGTTATTGGGAAGGGTGATATTTCTCTGATTTTTTTCTCAGCCCATTTATCTTCTGTGTAAAGGATGGCTACAGTTTTTTTTTTTTGAGTTAATATTGTATCCTGCTACATTACTGAAAGTGTTTATGAGTTGTAGAAGTTCCTTGGTAGAATTTTTGGGATCACTTATGTAAATTATCATATCATCACCAAACAGAGAGAGTTTGACTTCTTCTTTTCTGATTTGTATCCCTTGATCTCCTTTTGGTGTCTTATTGCTCTAGCTAGGACCTCAAGAGCTATATTGAATAGATATGGAGAGATTGGACAACCTTGTCTTGCTCCTGATTTCAATGGGATCGCTGTGAGTTTCTCTCCATTTAGTTTGATGTTGGCTGTTGGCTTGCTGTATGTTGCCTTTATTATGTTTAGGTATGTTCCTTGTATCCCTGCTGTCTCCAAGACCTTTATCATGAAGGGATGTTGTATTTTGTCAAAAGCTTTTTCAGCTTATAATGAGATGATCATGTGTTTTTTATTTTTCAGTTTGTTTATATGGTGGATTATGTTGAAGGACAGCATTTTTTTTTGTTTTTTGTTTGTTTGTTTGTTTGGTTTTTTTTTTTTTTTGGTTTTTCGAGACAGGGTTTCTCTGTGGCTTTGGAGCCTGTCCTGGAACTAGCTCTGAAGACCAGGCTGGTCTCGAGCTCACAGAGATCCACCTGCCTCTGCCTCCCGAGTGCTGGGATTAAAGGCGTGCGCCACCACCGCCTGGCGACAGCATTTTTTTAAAAAAGAACCAATTGTATCATTGTATCCGTGTGTGCATGCAGAAGGGTTGGAATAACCTGATAACATCTGGTCTCCCCCCCCCCCCCATTTTAGCAGTATTTTCCAGACACGAGTATTTTTTTAAATTTTATTAATTTATTTTTTCTTTTATATACCAATCCCACTTCCCCTTTCCTCTTATCCTCCTGCCCCTCCCCCCCCATTCCCAATCTGCTCCTCAGAAAGGTTAAGGCTGCCCCTGGGAAGTCAACTAGGCCTGTCTCATCGCATCACTAAGGCAGGATCAAGGCTTCCCACCCTGCCTGTGCCTTGACTGAGCAAGGTACCTCTCCATAGAGAATGTGCTCCACAAACTCAGCTCGTGCCTTGTGGTTAGATCCTGGTCCCACTGCCAGTGGCTTCACACACTGCCCGAGTCACACCACCGACACCTGTCTCGGTAGGCCTAGTTAGGTCCTGTGCAGGTTCCCCAGTTGTCAGACTGGAATCAATGATCTTCCACTAGTTGGGGGGTCAGCTGATTCTGTAGGTTTCCCCATCATGGTCTTGACCCCTTTGTTCATATTATCGTCCCTCTCCTGGCCTCCAGCTCCCCTCTGTTTCTGGAAGAGGGTTCTAGCTTCTCTGGGGTTACGGACTATAGGCTGGTTATCCTTGCTTTATGTCTGGTATCCACTTTTCACTGGGTAAATACTGTATTTGTCTTTCTGGGTCTGGGTTGCCTCACTCAGAGTGGTTTTTTCTAGTTACATCCACTTGCCTGCAGATTTAAAGATGTCATTGTTTTTTATCACTGTGTAGTGCTCCACTGTATAAATGTGCCACATTTTCCTTATCCACTCTTTGGTTGAGGGGCATCTACGTTGTTTCCAGGTTTTGGCTATGACAAACAAAGCTGCTATGAATGCAGTTGAGAACATGTCCTTTTGGTGTGATTGTGCCTCTTTTGGGTATAAGCCAAAGAGTGGTATTGCTGGGTCTTGAGGTAGATTGATTTTTTTTTTGTTGTTGTTTTTTCAAGACAGGGTTTCTCGGCAGCTTTGGAGCCTGTTCTAGAACTAGTTCTTGTAAACCAGGCTGGCCTCAAACCACAGAGATCCACCTGCCTCTGCCTCCCGAGTGCTGGGATTAAAGGTGTGTGCCACCGCTGCCCAGCTGATGCTTGATTTTCTGAGAAATCACCATACTGATTTCTAAAGTGACTATATATGTTTTCACTCCCAGCAGCAGTGGTGGAGTGTTCCTCTTGCCCCATATCCTCTCCAGCATAAGCTGGCCTCAGTGTTTTTTATCTTAGCCATTCTGATTGGTGTAAGATGGCATCTCAGAGTCGTTTTGATTTGCATTTGATTGCTAAGGATGCTGAACATTTCTTTATGTATCTTTCAGTCATTTGAGAGTCTTCTGTTGAGAATCTCTGTTTAGATCTGTAGCCCATTTTTAATTGTTTATTTGATGTTTAGTTTTTTTTTGTTGTTCTTTATATATTTTGGAGATCAGCCTCTGTCAGATGTGAGGTTGATAAAGATTGTTTCCCATTCTGTAGGCTGTTTTGTGTTGTTGCCTTATAGTAGCTCCTCAGTTTCAGGAGGTCCCGTTTATTGTTTCTCTCAGAGTCTGTGCTACTAGTGTTCTGTTTAGGAAGTGGTCTCCTGTGCCCATGAATTCAAGGCTACTTCCCACTTTTTCTTCTATGAGGTTCACTGTGATTGGTTTTATGTTGAGGTCTTTGATTCATTTGGATTTGAGTTTTGTGCATGGGGATAGGTATGGGTCTATTTGCATTCTTCTATGTTTTGACATCCAGTTACACCAGCACCATTTGTTGAAGGTGCTTTCTTTTTTTCCATTTTATATTTTTAGCTTTTTGTCAAAAATCAGGTGTTCATAGGTGTGTGAGTTAATATCCAGATCTTTGATTCGATTCCATTGGCCTACCTGTCTGTATTTATGCCAATTCCAAGCTGTTTTCCTTACTGTAGCTCTATAATAGAGCTTGATGTCAGGGATGGTGATGCCTCCAGATGTTACTTTATTGTACAGAATTTTTTTACTATCCTGGATTTTTTGTTTCTCCATATGAAATTTAGTATTGTTCTTTCGAGGCCTGTGAAGAATCATGCTGTGATTTTGATGGGATTGCATTGGATCTGTGGATTGGTTTTGGTAAAGTTGTCATTTTTTTTTCTTTTTTTTTTAATTTGTTTTTTTTTTATTATTATGTATACAATATTCTGTCTGTGTGTATGCCTGCAGGCCAGAAGAGGGCACCAGACCTCATTACAGATGGTTGTGAGCCACCATGTGGTTGCTGGGAATTGAACTCAGGACCTTTGGAATAGCAGGCAATGCTCTTAACCTCTGAGCCATCTCTCCAGCCCTAAAGTTGTCATTTTTATTATGTTGATCCTACCTATCCGAGATCATGGCAGATCTTTCCATTTTCCGTTATCTTCTTTGATTTCGTTCTTCAGAGATTTAAAGTTCTTATCATACAAGTCTTTTTCAGCCATTTATCATTTATATATAGGAGAGCTACTGATTTTTTTGAGTTAGGTTGTATCCTGCCACATTACAAAAGGTGTTTATCAGCTGTAGGAGTTCCCTGGTAGTTTTGGGGGTCACTTTTGTATACTATCTTATCACCCGCAAGTCATGAAGATTTCACGTAGACAGAGACTGTGCTTGGTTTCCGGCCCTCCCAGACCCAAGCAATCACACAGAGCTACACTGATGACTGTGTTGTTCGGCAGACAGTTCAGGTGTGGTCCTAGCTGCCTCTTATATCTTAAATTAACCCATTTCTAGTCATCTGTGTATTGCCACGAGGCTGTAACCTACAGGGTAAGCTTTTGGCATCTTTCTCCTTTGGCAGCTCCATGGCTTCTGCCTGACCCCACCTTCTTTCCTCCTCTGTCTTTGCTTGGATTTCATGCCTAGCTCTATCCTGCCTGCCATAGGCCAAAGCACTTATTTATTAACCAATGGTAATAAAACATATTCACAACATTCAGAGGGGAATCCCACATCAGTTTGACTTCTTCCTTCCCAACTCGTATCCCCTGATCTCCTTTGTCTTACTGCTCTAGCTAGGACTTTGAGTTCTATACTGAATAGATATGGAGACTGGACAGCCTTGTCTTGTTCTTTATTTTTAGTGGAATCACTTTGATTTTTTTCTTCACTTAGTTTAATGTTAGCTTTTGGCTTGTTATATAGTCTTTATTATGTTTAGGAATGTTCCTTTCAGGCAATTGCTTTTTTAAAAAAGATTTATTATGTATACAGTGTTCTGCCGGCATGTACACGTCCACACCAGAAGAGGGCGCCAGATCTCATTGTAGATGGTGTGAGCCACCGTGTAGGTACTGGGAATTGAACTTAAGACCTCTAGAAGAGCAGCCAGTGCTCTTAACCTCTGAGCCATCTCTCCAGCCCATGACAATTATTTTTTTATTTATTCTTCCTCTGGTAGCTTTAGTTTTATGTTTTAGCTGACATAAACATTATTTTGGTTAATATATTTGGACTATGCTCAGGGTCACAGACAGCCCACAAAGTGTTGCCAAGGCAGGTGTGGTTGTGATTGGGTGACAGGCACAAATGGAGCAGAACAAGATGGTGTTAGTCACATCAGTGTCCATGGGTCTGAGGTCCTGGGATAAATGAGATCCCGCTTTAAATTAGAAATAAAAAAAATACTTTAAAATAGTGATGAAAAAAATTAACCAAAAAGGGAAAAAATAGAGGAGAAAGGAGAAGTTTAAACACTCTCAGTTCTAGGACATTTGGCAAATGAACTCACTGTGGCCGTGCAGCTGTTGACTTAAATAAGGAACAAGATGGACCTGTAGGCCTGTTCACAGG
Source organism: Microtus ochrogaster (assembly GCF_000317375.1). NCBI lineage: Eukaryota > Metazoa > Chordata > Mammalia > Rodentia > Cricetidae > Microtus > Microtus ochrogaster. The sequence goes on from NW_004949179.1 coordinate 1,590,139, forward strand.
CAAGTAAGTTTTTTCTTTTCTGGTGGTAGTGGTTATTTTTATTTGTTTGTTTTGTTTTGAGGCAGAGTCTCTCTAGGGAGCCCTGGATGTCCTAGAATTTGCTCTGTAGACCAGGTTGGCATCAAACTCATAGAGATCCACCTGCCTCTGTCTCCCGAATGCTGAGATTAAAGGCCTGTGCCACCACTGCCCAGAAAAATTGTTTGGTTCTTCTAGAGCAAGGGATCCTTTCTGTGGTGCTACAGATGGAAGGCAGAGCCTCACACATGATGGGCAAGCATTTTGCCACAAGCTCACCCAGAACCATTTGGTACCTTTGAAGGAGTTTATTTTGGGGGATGGAGAGGTGGTTCAGTGGCTAGGAGCACTGGCTGCTCTTGCAGAAGATCCAGGTACTGTTCCCAGTACCCACATGGAGAATCACAATCATCTGTAATCCCCTGTTCGCCCGGTGACCCAATACCCTCTTTTGGCCTCTATAGGCACTAGATATGCATGTAGTACACAGACAAACTTATAGGCAAGATATTCATAGGTATGAAATAAAATAAATCTAAAATATTAGAGTGTTTTGTGTGTGCATATAGCACAGTGCATTGTGGTAGTCAGGAGAACATTTTGGGAATCACTTCTCTCCTTCCACCTTGTAGGTTCTGGGCACGGAACCCAGGTTGTCTGATTTAGTGGCTGTTGTGGGGTGTCCACCAGAGAAGACTGCTCAGACGTGGGTTCACACCAACAGACGTTTTATTAGCCAGTCCACAACTGCCCTGGATGTTCGGGATCCTAGTGTAGCCTGGAGCCTTTCTCAGGGGAGCTTTTAAGTACAAAAACCAGAAACAGAACTACAGAAGCCAAAAAGCAGGTTAGTCATTTAGACCTCCTCAATGTGAATGCTACAGCATAGATGGAAAGGTATCCTGGCAGTTGGGAGCCAAGGAATACCACAAAGTCACACCGCACAACAAGCCTCACGTGAGATTTATTGGGAAGGAAAACCCAGGAGGGCAGCTGCCTGTGCTCCAGAGATGCAGCAGAGACTGAGCAGAAGGCGGGGTTCCTAACAGGTTCTCTGGGGTTTCGCTGTGTGCACAAGGCCTTTGCTCTCTACAGGGGCCTGACAACCGCTCACCAGCAGGCTGCTCAAGGGAGATGTTCTCCTTATTACAACAAACCAGAGATCACTGTCCACACTGGGCAGAGACTTAGGGAGACGTGATGCAGGGTAAGGAAGTTCTTTCTACCTTGCACACAAAATGACCAATCTTATATTCTAATTAATGGCCCACGGCACCCCAGATGGGAGATGGGGGTCACTGGTGTCACTTTACTCCAATGTTTGTCACAGCCGCCATCAGGCACGATCACAGTACAGGGTTTGCCCCTCACTCTCCAGGCACCCCTTTTTGATGACACTGATCCCACCTCCCTGTCACACCATCTCATGTCTCAGACCTTAACCTCTGCGTATCAGCTCATGTTCTGCCTGACTGCTTTGGAGAAGGCTGGTTGTGTGTCGGGACGGGGGAGCGGGGACATCTGTGGCCTTGCCCATTGTCTTATTAGACTCTTTCATCTTTTGCTAATTGCTCTAAGCCAAATGTCACTACCACCCCTCTTCCACACCTCTCTGTTGTAAAATGAGTGGCGGGGCTGCGTCCCCAGCACCCCGGCCGCCTGCATGGCTAGCTTATGCCCCGAAATAACAACACACAAACTGTATTCATTTAAACACTGCTTGGCCCATTCTCTTCTAGGCTAATTCTCACATATTAATTTAGCCCATTTCTAATCATCTGTGTATAGCACCCCAAGGTGCGCTTACCGGGAAGATTCTAGCCTACGACCATCCTGGGTCGGAGCTTCATCGCATGTGCCTCAGAGAGCAGAGCTCTCGCCTCTGCCCGCAAGAGTGGAGCATCGTGTCTCTCTGCGGCCTCTGCCCCCCGAGAGGAGAGCTGTCGAGTCTCTGAGCTCACTTCCTCTTCCTCCCAGCGTTCTGTTCTGTTTACTCCTCCCACCTCTGTTTTAACCTATCAGGGCAAGCAGCTTCTTTATTTAATTAACCAATGACCTTCCTCCATCACCTCTCTCAGTACCAGACTGCTTTAATCCCCCAGAAACACACTCTGCAGGCACCCTGGATTCCCAGCCCCCATGCCCAAACATTCACAGCGCCTGTTTGTCCATGACACTGAAGTTTATCTCTGCCTTCCTGCTGGCAGACTGTTTTATCTCCCAGAATTTGTTTTTGCTGATCCAAGCCTTTAGCCCTAAATCTTGAGCAATGCTTTAGGGCCATAAAAGCCACACTTTGAAAACACACTCTGTGTGCTTTCCACCAACTTAAGTGACTTCTGTTATCTTAGAGCCAGGATAATCCTGACACCCCAGAGTCAAGCTCCCTGGACCCTAAATCTTGGGTTGTGAAAGAAGTCAGCTGTACTTTGTAAAGATCTCATTGTAAACGTGTCTTAAATTGTTGCCCATCTGGGACTAAGTTAGTTGTTATCTGAATCCTTTTTTCAAAATTATGTTGTGCTTAAATACGGATCTAGAGGTTCTGGTCCAGCAACAGTTGCAGTGAAATCGGGCTGAGCCAGGTTTTATTCTTGTCTCTTCATGGGCCATTTTTCCTGCTTGCTGTAAAGCCTGGAGGGAAATCACCACACCCCACAACAGGAGTGGTCTGTGTTGGGTCCCAAGGGCACACACATAATGGGGTACAGACCACTAAAGTCTAGGAAGTAGAAGCAAACTATTTCCGTCACTGAAGGGAAAAAGAAAGGAAGGAAGAAAGAAAGAAAGCAGAAACAAACCCACTCCAGCTTAGGGGCCACAGTGAGAGTTTGCAGCAGTAGGAGGAACCGGTCTTGAGTCTCTTAAATTAAAACCAAGCACCAGGTGTTGTTCAAAGATATTTTACACTCTTGAGGTCAGGCTAAAAGTCAAATTATATTTTGAGATTTACAACGTTTGATTATAGGATACTAAGTTAAGATGTTTGTGTTTTGCTGTCCCTGTGAGAAAGCAAGGCAGAGAGTAGTGCCCCATAGGAGGACAGTTAAAAGTTAAAGGAAAGCAAAGTGGGGGTCCCATAGAGGCAACAGGTAGACACTAACCTCTGCCCACCATAACTGAATAGCTGGAAGGCAGGAAGCAATTGTTAAACATGCTCTTAATGCAGAAAGTAATTGTTATTTTAATGTCAGTCTTTTATTTATACTTTTTAAATTGATATTTATTGAGCTCTACATTTTTCTCTGCTCCCCTCCCTACCTCTCCCCTTGCCCCTTCAATCCTCCCCCAAGGTCCCCATGCTCACAATTTACTCAGGAGATCTTGTCTTTTTCTACTTCCCATGTAGATTAGATCTATGTAAGTCTCTTTTAGTGTCCTCATTGTTGTCTAAATTCTCTGGGATTGTGGTTTGTAGGCTGGCTTTTTAACAGCTGCTTGTCATCCCGGCCACCCCGCTAGCTTACACTCAAAATAATCACACAGAAACTGTATTCATTTAAACACTACCTGGCCCATTAGCTCTAACTTCTTATGGGCTAATTTAACCCATTTCTGTTAATCTGTGTATCGCCACGTGACTGTGGTTTACCAGCAAGATTCTAACCAGTGTCCGTCTCAGGCAGAAGATCCATGGCGTCTGTCCATCTGCCCTTCTTCCCAGCATTCAGTTCTGTCTTCTCCATGCCTACCTAAGTTCTGCCCTATCAAAAGGCCAAGGCAGTTACTTTATTCAACCAATGAAAGCAATACATAAACAGAAGGAACTCCTACACCATGGGTTTCTTTGCTTTATATTTAAAAACCACCAATGAGTGAGTACATGTGATAATTGTCTTTCTGGATCTGGGTTACCTCACTCAAAATAATGTTTTCTAGCTCCATTCTTTTCCTGAAAAATTAAAGCTGTCCTTATTTTTTTCTGCTGTGTAGTATTCCATTGTGTAAATGTACCACATTTTCCTTATCCATTCTTTGGTCTAGTGACCCGTCCAGGAGGTCCAGTTATTCAGGGTCTGAAGAGGCTCTACCTGTAAGAATCATGGGTGAGAGAAAAGAAGGAGACCAAACAGAATTCAATTGTCAAGGTTCAAATAAATTCAATTTATTAGGGTAATGGTTACAGCTTATATAGCCCTTGAATGAGGAACTTGGCTTGGGGTGGGGGGTAAGGGTAAGAAGGAACTTGGCAGGGTAGCAAAGGTCATCAGTTAGCACACCTGGTGTTTTTTGTGTAAGCAGAAACATTCTTTTTGTGGTTCTGTTAACAAACAGGTCTCAAGATAGTTGGGATGTGGGGCTCTCTGCAAACATCCTTAGGACAATGGTCCCTGCTATCATCTTTAGGATAATGGTCCCTGACAGTCAAGAGGCAGGTTGTTTCCAGGTTCTGGCTATGATAAACAAAGCTGCTATGAACATAACTGAGCACATGTCCTTGTGGCACAATTGAGCATCCTTTGGGTATATACCCAAAAGTGGTATT
>NW_004949179.1:1601362-1607215 GCF_000317375.1 Microtus ochrogaster
AGCTTTTCAGTTTCAGGAGGTCCCATTTAGTAATTGTTTCTCTCAGTGTCTGCTGGGGTTATATTTAGGAAGTGGTCTCCTGTGCCAATGTGTTCAAGTGTACTTCCCACTTTCTCTTCTATAAAGTTCAGTGTGGCTGGCTTTATGTTGAGGTCTTTGATCCATTTGAACTTGAGTTTTGTGCATGGTGATAGATATGGGTAGGATTGTGTTTTGAGGAAAGATGGTGGGTACCATTCAGCTCATAGGCAGCAAAGAGTCAGAGAGGGGCCCAGAGTGCTCCTGTACCCTGCCACCCCAGCACTCAGGAGGACAGGAGTTCAAGGCCAGCCTCAGCTATGTGCTGAGTTCAAGTCTAGCTAGGGCTGCATGAGACCCTGCCTTAGACGTATACCTCTGCCTCCTCCCACACCTCCAAAACCAAATCCAAACCCCAAAGGAGACACCAGGAAAAAGGCCCTTTTGTTGAGAGTTGGAAGGGACTTCCTGTCTGTCTGACTAAGGGAGGCCGAATATCCTGGTGGCAGGCACCTCTCTGACAGTTTCTGAAGGGGGTGTACATTTCCCAGTCACACCCTGATTACAACACAAATTTGACTCGATGGCTCATTTCCAAATATTTGCTACCTTGTGGAGCCAAGGTCTGGGCCCTGGACCTTCAAGAAGGCCTACGGGCTACCTGAGGCAGCAACCCATTCCCCTCTACCTGGAAGGCCCCTTTATGGCTGCATAGCCTCCAAGAAGTGAGAAGTGGGAGTGATCTTGCTGCTCACCCCAAGAGAATGCAGGTGCCCTGCAAGGAGGGGCTGTGGCCCTGAGACCACCAGAGCTTATCTGTTGGGGTGACCACAGACAGCCTGTGACCCTGCCAAAGACAGTGTGGTATGGGGGTTCCCCTGCGGGCTCCACAGCAGGCAGGAAAAACCCAATCAGGGTGAGGCAGGAATGAAACTCAGTTCCACCCGGTTTTACTGGTCCAGGACTTCTAGAGTCTGGCCCAGATCATTTTACTTTAGCCATACTCAAACAGAGCCCAATTTGGGAAAAAAAACAAAAAAGTATCTAGATAATAATGAACTCAGCCCCACAAATACAATGACGTTTAAGGTGTGTTTATATTACGGCTCTTTGCAAAGTGTATATGGCTTCATAGTGGAATGGGTTCTTGTTTACTTAGACACAATGCTCAAAACGAAGTTCTAGGGACAAAGACTTAGGTAAACACAATGCCTGTGGGTATCAGGGTTGGTCTGGCCCGAAGAAAACAGAAGCCACGGGGGCTGTTGAAAAGCACAGGTGACCTCACTCATGAAAACGGATTTTAGGCTGGGCGGTGGTGGCCCACACCTTTAATCCCAGCACTCGGGAGGCAGAGGCAGGTGAGTTTGAGGCCAACCTGGTCTACAAGAGCTAGTTCCAGGACAGGCTCCAAAGCTACAGAGAAACCCTGTCTCGAAAAACGTAAAAAAAAAAAGAAAAGAAAAGAAAAGAAAGAAAGAAAGAAAGAAAGAAAAAAGAAAAAGGAGAACAGGTTTAATGACCTAGAAGTGATGCTAAGGCTTTAAGAGGAAAGGTTGATGTCTGGGTCCTCAGATAACAGAGACAGATAAACAGAAACTCAGAGGAACTCCCTCCTCTCTTCCTCCACAGACTGGAATTTTATGAAAGCCTCACTCAGGTACTACAAACAGCCTCAGTACATCTGGATGGCTCAACTGGCATGCTTGAATTTTAACGGTGGCAACTTCTGCCTCTGCACAAAAGCCTGGAAATATTTTATATCTAAACTTGCTCTCTCCTCCTCTGTTTCTCCTAACTACACCTCTCCAGGGTAACTCTTACCATGGAGACCCCCCCCAACAGCCCCTCCTCGTGGGTCTGGGAAATTGCTCCTTCTGAGGCTGCCAAAGGCCAGTCCAGTCCCCATAACTCCCCTGTCCATCTCTCTCTCACCCCATGCCCATCTTCTCTGTCGTATCCTGAAAACAGAAATCACAGAAACGGGGTTTATGATGGAATTTCTGAGTGCACCTCCACAGCACCCAGACAGGAGAGCCCCTCACACTTGCAACCAAACTGTGTTCCTTAGGTGATATTACCTTAAAAGACACGGAGGGGTCATGGAAAGCAACCGAGACTTGGCCTTGTGAGACCCTGAGATTTAACTGACGGCGACTTCACAGACTCCACGTTAAAAGCTGGGGCTTCTTTTAGGACAACCTAGGACTGTGATAGAGAATATAAACCAGTTCCAGGTCTGTGATAGAGAAACTGACAGCCAACTGGACAGCCAGTTAAGGTGTGAGACGGTAAAAGTTAACAAGGTCCAGATGTCTCTGAAGACATCCACCCTCGCAGATACCTGGTCAGTAATTTATGTTCTCTGTTAGGGTTTCACGCCCCAAACCTGACCAACCGTTTCAGGGTCTGTACCCTCCTTAACCCAATCCCAAAACGCCAAGACGCATACCCTTGAGGCGTTTCCCTTTAAAAGCTTGTCTTTTTCTGGACTCGGGCCACGTTCTCTTCTTGTCCGCGGCATCGGTGTGCTAGAGGTTTGTGGTTTGAGTTTAAGCTTGCTAAAAAAGACCCTCTTGCATCTGAAGTCGGAAAAACAGGCTCGACTCCTGTGGTTTCTTTAGGGATTCCCAGTCGCGGGCTTAAGAGCACTGCGTGGCAGGACTGAAATTCCTAGAGATCCAGGAGAGGCTATTGGTGGAAACTCAGCACAGTTACAATGAGGGTCTTGTTAAGTTGGGAGCGTGGACCCCAGGCCCTCGCATCTATCCCAGCCCCCAGGACTGAGAGTTGTGTTGGTCGGGACTCAAAATCCCAGCAGGCCAGGTCCTGACCCCTGGGGGTGGGAGGGGTGTCAGGACCCCTCCCACAGAATATTTAAATGAACTCCCCAAAAAGAACAATTGGTGATTTGGCTTGATTGTGAATTTGCATCAGCAGAGAGCTAATTTCAAACAGGTCTAAGAAAATGTTTTGAAGATTTGAGAACGAGAAAGCTAAAGAAAGTTCTAAGGGTCCAAGAAAGTGTACTGTAGTGTCGGATGTTTGGTTTCAGTCGGGTCTGTGGGAGAAACAGGGTTACTCTAGGATGGATTGTAGTTTTTGCAGCCGCAGGAGCCAGCTTCTGGCGAACTGAATGACTGTAGTTTACCTCTTAACTGAGGCTCCCCAAAGAGACAAACGCTAAAGCAATTCTCAGTCACGTGGCATCCATGGTTTTCCAAGTCCCCTTGCAATCAAGTTTTGCAGAGACTTTGAACCTTCAAGAAGCACTCAGGTAAGATTTACATACTTCAAACAAAAGGTGGGGGGCGCCTGCTCTGTGGGAACTCCCCCAGAGGGAGCTTTGCTAAAGTTCTGAGGGTCTGGGAAAGGGATTTAAGGCCTGTGCGCATCAGCAGCAGCGAAGGTAATGAAGAATGTTTCGGATTTCTTTCCCCCTCTACGCTATTGCTGTACTAAGATATCAAAAGTTCGGGAAGTCTGTTGTTCTTTTGGAAACTACAACTCCCATACTCCCCCTGGACTACGGATACCTGTGCGCACCCCAGATATCCTTGCGCTCCCTGTTAAAAGGTAGGGCCACATGAGGCTCCCCCCCTCGTTTTGCCTTTCCTCGTGTGTCCCGCACGTTCCTCTGCCCTTCTGTGTTTCCCTCTCCCATTAAAGTGGACCCACGTGGGAGCCGCCGTGTCGTGTCTGTGTTTGTTCTGCCGTGTGTGTCTGTCCTGTGCCCCGTGTTCAAGAAGAACACCCCTGCCTTTTATTATTTTTTTAAGAAGAACAAAGTCTATTCTCAACAATTCAACCAGAATAAAGAGCCAGAAATATAAAAATCTTAAGCCTAAACACATTCTGGGGAAATTGAAGCCACTGTTAACTTTTAATAATTACTTTCTGCAATCCACACATCTTCGAACACCTGATCTTTGATAAAGAAACAAAAAATATCAATTAGAGGGGGCTGGAGAGATGGTTCAGAGGTTAAGAGCATTGCCTGCTCTTCCAAAGGTCCTGAGTTTAATTCCCAGCAACCACGTGGTGGCTCACAACCATCTGTAATGGGGTCTGGGGCCTTCTTCTGGCCTGCAGGCATACACAATCATAATAAATAAATAAATATTAAAAAATATCAAATAGAAAAAAGAAAGCATATTTAACAAGTGGTGCTAACAATCCTGGATATCAACATGTAGAAGAATGAAAATAGACCCATATCTATCACCATGCTTCTGCAAGTCCAAATAGATCAAAGACCTCAACATAAAGCCAGCCACACTGAACTTTATAGAAGAGAAAGTGGGAAGTACACTTGAACACATTGGCACAGGAGACCACTTCCTAAATATAACCCCAGCAGACACTGAGAGAAACAATTACTAAATGGGACCCCCTGAAACTGAAAAGCTTCTGTAAAGCAAAGGACACGGTCAATAAGACAAAACGACAGAATGGGAAAAGATCTTCACTAACCCCACATCAGACAGAGGTCTGATCTCCAAAATACACAAAGAACTCAAGAAATTGAACACCAAAAGAACACATAATTCATTTTTTAAAAAAATGGAGTACAGACCTAAACAGAGGACCCTCAACAGAGGAATCTAAAATGGCTGAAAGAAGCCGGGCGATGGTGGCGCATGCCTTTAATCCCAGCACTCGGGAGGTAGAGTCAGGCGGGTCTCTGTGAGTTCAAGACCAGCCTGGTCTACAGAGCTAGTTCCAGGACAGGCTCCAAAGCTACAGAGAAACCTTGTCTCAAAAAATAAAAAAAATAGCTGAAAGACACCTAAGGATGGCTCAACATCCTTAGCCATCAGAGAAATGCAAATCAAAACAACTTTGAGATTCCATCTTACACCTGAAAGAATGGCCAAGATCAAAAACACTGATGACAGCTCATGCTGGAGAGGTTGTGGGGAAAAGGGAACACTGCTGCATTGCTGGTGGGAATGTAAGCTGGTACAGCCCCTTTGGACGTCAGTGTGGTGATTTTTCAGAAAATTAGGAAACAACCTTCCTCAAGACCCAGTAATACCACTATTGGGTTTATATCCAAAGGATGCTCAATTGTGCCACAAGGACATGTGCTCAACTATGTTCAAAGCAGCTTTGTTTGTCATAGCCAGAACCTGGAAACAACCTAAATACCCCTCGATCAAACAATGGATAAGGAAAATGTGGTACATTTACCCAATGGAGTACTACACAGCAGAAAAAAAAATAATGACAGCTTGAATTTTGCAGGAAAATGGATGGAGCTAGAATTTTTTTGGGGGTTTTTCGAGACAGGGTTTCTCTGTAGCTTTGGTGCCTGTCCCAGAACTAGCTCTTGTAGACCAGGCTGGCCTTGAACTCCCGGAGATCTGCCAGCCTCTGCCCGGCTAGAATACATTATTTTGAGTGAGGTAACCCAGACACAGAAATACAATTATCACGTGTACTCACTCATAGGTGGTTTTTAAACATAAATCAAAGAAAGCCAGCCTACAAACCACAATCCCAGAGAATTTAGACAACAATATGGACACTAAGAGAGACTCACATAGATCTAATCTACATGGGAAGTATAAAGTAGAAAAACACAAGATCTCCTGAGTAAATTGGGAGCATGGGAACCTTGGGGGAGGGTTGAAGGGGGAGGGGAGAGACAGGGAAGGGAGCAGAGAAAAATGTAGAGCTCAATAAATATCAATAAAACAACCAAAAAAGAAAAAAATATTGTTGTCAAAAATCAAGCATTATAGCCGGGCGGTGGTGGCGCACGCCTTTAATCCCAGCACTCGGGAGGCAGAGGCAGGCGGATCTCTGTGAGTTCGAGACCAGCCTGGTCTA
>NW_004949179.1:1607910-1615750 GCF_000317375.1 Microtus ochrogaster
CTGTTCCTATCTTATAGATATCCTGTTTTGCAGTCAACCTGCTTTGTTGATGTCCTATCTTATTGACATCCTGCCTTGCAGTCTTCCTATCTCATAGACATCCTGCTCTCTCAAGCACATGGGATGTTCTTACGAGAGCAGGCTGGCTGCTGATCTGGAGAATTTTTTTAAAGCAAACAGGACGTTCCCCCGGGAACATGCTAGCTGCGGGTTTTGAGGAGGGGGTCTGTAGGGTCTTTCAGACCTCAGTCCAAAAATGGTGGTTCTGTCTCCAGCAAACCTCAAAATCAGACTGAGAGCTGACCCCTCCCATTTTGTAATTCTCTCTAGTTCTGGGATTAAGGGCATGCACCTGGTTTCTATGGCAACTAGTGTGGCTCCTGGGATTACAGGTGTGTGCCATTGCTGCCTGGTCTGTAAGGCTGGCCAGGGTGGCTGTTTTACTTTTCTGATCTTCAGGAGAGCTTTATTTATTAAAAATACAGATGAAATGCCACTCCACACATTCACAGAGCGCTTGCTGTAACCTGGGTGGCAGGTGTCCCTGGTGTCAGGACAATAGCCTGCCTTTTGACCGGGGTCAAATGAAGAGGTGCAGTATGGGCTTCCCCTGCCTGGCTCGTTTTAGTTTCTTTTGTTATGCCCAAATCCATGAAGTCTCCCAAAAACCAACAAGGAGACCGAGTCCCATATGTAAAAGCAAAGAGCCTTTATTCTACACAAGTTTGCAAATTTGGACTCTTCATGTGTCCAAGATATTGGAATAATCAGAGAGCCCTCGAGTTCAGTCAGAGTTGGGTTTGTATAGTAGCAAAGGTGAGGGTGAGGGATTTCTAAGGTTCAGGACCCCTGATTGACATTTGTCTAGGGGTGTCCTGGTGAGTGTGTGCTGACGGGTGATCCTGTCTACAATTAGGAACATTAGGCATTTCCTTTGGTTGGTCTGTATAAGACCCTCATCCCTTATTCTCAAAGGGACGAGAAGGAATTTCCTAGCAGAATGTTTTAAAATCAGAAACCCCAGACTAGCTTCATGTTTCCAGAAAGATAGTGGCTCCCCGCGCCCCCACCGGGGAAATTCCAAAGCACAAGGGTGCCCAGCCATCTGGGGGAGGCTGATAAAGGTGGTCTGACTCAGGGGCAGGGTGGCCTTGTTGCACCCGTGCCAACCCCCCTGACTGCCCAGAAGGGCTGCTTGTGATTTTCGCCTTTAAAAACACCACAGAGGGATTTGAGCTCTTCCCTGCCTCGCTGTGTGGAGTGTGGAAAGGAGTCCCGCGCTAGCCTGTATTAAGCTAACAATAAACCTTGCTTATTGCAGTCTGGGCTTCTCTGGTTTCTGGTGTCTCTCTGGGGGTTGTAATCTGGGCACAACAGTCTGTTCTTGGGTGGTGCTCAGGTAATCTTAGTTTATGGTCCTTCCTGTGGGAGACCCCTGGAGTTGGGAGACTCTCATTCAAGTCTCGAGATAACACGACCCCTCAAGAACTCGAGACCATCCTTGCTGCAATCACATGAGGCTTATTGACAGGAACCAGCGCACTGGGCCAAGACTCATATCCCACGCAGGGGTAGAGGAGTTCCACCCTGAGTAGCTGGGAGAAGGGGTATTTAAAGGAAGAAACCACAACCCAAAAGGGGTAGGGAGAGCATTATTGGAAGATTCCTAAAATACCAGTGATAATAACTCCCCATTTCTTAAGATTGTTCTCAAGATTATAATCTAACTTTGTGGTCAGCCAGTTTCTGGAACAAAGTCACTGAACCAGCTAACCTAGATTTTTGGCTCTACTCTTTGTGTTAGGAGGTCTGGATTTATCCTGGTCTTTCCTCTGCAACCAGGTATTGCCTCAGGGTAAGCTACTGAGACTCAGGCATCCATGAGTTTATCATGGCTGGGTCCTACATCGCCAGGCAGCTGTGTATCCTCGATCTCAGATTCCAAAGATCCATGGTCTTTCTGTGGATCAAGCGTTTACAAAAATCATCAGGGAGACCGCTGACCACAAACCCTGACCTTTGCCCTTCAGTTCACAACTCAACCTTGCCGCTTCAGTTTCCCTACCCGAAGACCAAACCAACAGCTACTCTGATTAACCATGGTTCAGATGAGGGCCAAGCCCACAAGCGCCAGGTACCCTGGAACCGGACAAGGAGGGCTGTCACGGACCGGCTCAGGGGAGGCACTCAGACCATGGGAGAAGCAGGGTCCTGGTAACAGGAAGGCACAAGTTCAGCGAATGACAGACAGACACAACACACAAGAGAGTGGTTGGAATCTGCTGCGATTTTACTGAATTCATGTTTTCATTATATAGTATTCAAACAAAGAACAAATCAGAAGGTCATGTATCATTGGTTGGCACAGTATGAAAGCTTCTTTTAGTCACATCAGCAATATTTAAGAAAAGTACATTATCAGGAACAGGTGTTAGACATAAAGCATCCTTAGAAGAGGAAATCTTGTCCTTGGGACTGTAAACCTCAGGCTAGTGGTTTTATCTGTCTCATTATCGCTATCATGGCCCTTCCTCTTCCTAATCCTTTATTTCATCTAGTGACCAAATATATGTAATCAGTTCTCTGCACCTGCTGAACTATACTTTTTAGTACCTTCTTATGCAGCAGACATCGTGGGGGTTGGGATCTAGCAAGCCTAGCCATAAAGTTCAAAGTATAATATAACAGTCTTTGTCCATCAACGTTAACCCATCTATTTCCTTGCTCATCATACACCCTGTGTATGACAAGGTTCTGCTGTAGTCTTATACATTCCCATACTGTACTTCCCTATCCCAGAGCTGTTCCTGAAGAGAATGATCCTTGTCTTGTATATATAAAGACTATCATTATTATGAAAGAAATTGTGCAAAGCTCATATTCCATATAGCCAGCTACTCGAGAATCCCGTCTGTGCCCCAAGGGCGGCCAATATCAGGCTATCTGCCATTGACCTCCAGGAAGCCTAGTCCCATGGGACACATAGCTCCCGTCCGGTATAATGACATATGTCATGTCACACAGACGACACTGGGGTTGGTGTGGCAGAGGGCCAAGAATTTGAGTTGAATTCCAGAAGTTTTTCTTCCAGGGGGATTCCGCAGCAAGCCTTCACTCACAAGGCCAAGAGGAACGCCCCCCTTTCCAGGAAAAAGAAACCGAAAGGCTGCCTTTCCCGGGACACTAGCAGGCTGTGCTCCAGCTGCTCTGGGACTGCCCCTAAGAACGCTGGAAATTGCTATTGGTTAGAAGCGGGACCTATGCTAAGGAGGGGCGTGGCCCGGAGAGGGTTTCAGCGCTAGCGAAGCTTCGAGCTAGAGGAACAAAACCACATGGCACCGACTTTCTACCACTATTTTCCGGTGCCCATGGAGAAGACGTGGGAGGAGCAGGGACCGGGCAAACGCCGGCGGTGGCTGGTGGCCGCGGGCCTGATGTTCCTGATCTTTGTGGTCTTGGTCAGCTTGCTCATCCACTTCGCCGTCAGGGCAAACAGCGAGGCCTGCAGGGACGGGCTGCGGGCTTGGAATGAGTGCCGTAACACCACGCACCTTCTGCAGCGCCAGCTCACCCGTGCCCAGGAGAACCTGCTGCTGGCAGAGACGCAGGCAAACACCTGCAACCGGACCGTGGTAAGACTGGAAACCGTCCCCTCCAAAGTCCCGAGTGACTGGGGAGGCGACTTTGAAACTGCCAAGCAAGTCCCACTCCCACGCCGGCACGCCAGGGACTGAGGACCTTGAAATCCAGGGAGACCTTAAAATTTCCCACAGCTCCGAAATCAGGGGCCTCAGTATCCTCCCTTCCAGGACTCGGAGGGGATCTCCAAATTTGTGGAGGGCGCTGAAGTTAAAGAGCTTGAAACTGACTTAGAGGACCAGCACAGGAGCTTTTCCGGGACTCCACTCAGCCCTGATGATTGAAACTTTTTTATTTTTTGAGACGGAGTTTCGCTGCATAGCTCAGGCTGTCCTGAAAGTCACCCTGCAGACCAGGCTGCCCTTGAATGCAAGAAATCCACCGCCTCTGCCTTACAAGTGCTGGGACTAAAGGTGTGAGCCACCACCAGCAAATTTTTGAAATTTTGAATGTGTCTTTTAGAGACCTTGGCTGGGAAGCTCCGTTGTTGTGTTTGGGAAGGATTTGCTAAATCAATGTGAGCCTCAGAATATCTGGAACTTTCTAGTAGGGTTTAGTCTGAAGAGCTTTCAAATTCCCGTGGCAGGGGTGGGGGTGGGCTTAAAACTGCTATTTTGGAGCAAGGAGTTGATGGTGCACGCCTTTAATCCCAGCACTCCGAAGGCAGAGGCAAGCCTCTGTGAGTTCGAGACCAGCCTGGTCTACAGGGTGAGTTCCAGTACAGCTAGAACTGTTACACAGAGAAACCCTGTCCAGAAGGAAAAAACAACAAAATACCCTGCCATTTTGGAGATGGCACGTTTTTTGTTAGGACTGGGGGGCTATCGAGGGGGCTGGAGAGGAACCTGAAAGGACCTTTGTTTGGGTAAAAGGACCTCTGAAGACTTGGCCTGGAAAGTTTCTAGGGACCAGGACAACAAACAGCCAATCTGTGTTTCTGCTGCTTTTCTGACTCAGGTGACCCTTCAGGATTCCCTGGAGAAGAAGGAGTCCCAGGTCCAGGAGCAGCAGGCCCACATCCAGGAGCAGCAGGCCCACATCCAGAAGCTTGAGAGTGAGAAGGGATGGGGTGGGGAGTGCAGGGGAAAGGGTGGGGTGGGGAGTGCAGGGGAAGGGGTGGGGTGGGGGAAATGGGTGTTTATGGGAGCAGAGGGCAGGTTAGCAGCGCCCTGTTAGGGGGGTGGGGGCTGCAGAGCTGGGGATGACAGCTGTAGAAGGACCTCAGGCTGGCCCTTCATTTGGTCTCCCTCTCCCTTCACACCCCCCCAGACCCCACTGCTGGCCTTGGTGTTAGATGGCTTCCAGGTGTTACTTTGGGGTGTTCTCCCATGTGGCCTGTGCTGATTGGGCCCTCTATCTTTGCAGGCAAGATCATGAAGCTGAACCAGGAGCTGGCGACACTGAGGTTAGAAACAGCTCCCCTGCCCTCCGCCCCTCCCCTACCCTCCCCCCCTCCCCTGCCACTCTCTACTTCCTTCCTCAAGACCGGGACCCACTTGGCTCACACAATCCACAGCTCAAAGCTGAGCTGTGAAGAAGGCTAGTGAGGAGAGCTTGTGACACATTAGCTCAAGGCCCTGAGTTCAAATCCCCAGCACCCGCTTAGAAACTGGCTGTAGTATGTCCTTAACTCTGGTACTGGGGAGCAGACAAGAGTATCCTGGGGCTCACTGGCTAGCCCAGGTAGTAACCTTCATGTCCAGGGAGAAACCCTGTCTCAAAAATTAAGGAAGAAGGTATGTAGACAAAATTGTAGCCTTCCCTATTGCACAGTAAAGTCCCGAAGTTCACTGTCAAAGTAGTAATGCCAATAACAATACAATTCATAAAAATAAGATGGAGCCAGGCACATGGCACACGCCTTTAATCCCGTACTCCAGAGGCAGAAGCTGGTGGAGCTCCGCGAGTTCTAGGCCAGCCAGGACTACATAGAGAAACCCTGTCTGGGAAAACAAAACAAAAAGCTTCAGAAGAAAAACATATCCCAAGAGCCACAGCCGTAGGTGACCAATCCCAGCCCGCTCCCTCAGTGATGTGGTGGGTGGGGCTGCCTAGAAACCTGAGATCTAGGAGAGGAGGAAAGAGGAGCCTGAGTCCTGCTCAACCTGAGCAACTGTGGGATCTCCCTGACAGAATCTCAGTGCCGAGGCACTGGCTGCCCTTGAAGAGGACCTGCCGGCATCCAGGGCATTGGGTAGCTCACAACTGTTCATAACTCCAGCTCCATGAGCTCTGTGCCTCTGGACTCTGAGGGCACTACAGTCACACACACACACACACACACACACACACACACCCTCAGTTTGAATACATGCCGCTGACTCCACCCGCACCACTGTTTATGCGTACTCGTGCATACACATCATAATGCACATGTACACACACTAAATAAACTATAATACAATTTAAAAGGAATAAAAATAAAATCTAAGGAAAGAAAATGTGAATTTGAAATACTAAGAACAGGGCTGAGAACCCGCTGGAGCCCTGAGTAGACTCCCACAGTGGGGGACTGGGGGCGTGGCTCAGGGTGGACCCCCTGCCTAGGATCCCCCCCAGTGAGGGGCTGGGGACTCGGCTCCGGGGTGGAGCCTCTGCCTAGAATCCGCCCCAGTTCCATCCCAGCACAGAAATATTTAAAAAGGAAGCTGATGGCTGAGAGGTGGCGCACGCCTTTAATCCCAGCACTCAGGAGGCAGAGGCAGGTGGATCTCTATGAGGTTGAGCCCAGCTTGCTCTACAAAGTGAATTCCAGGACAGCAGGACTTTTTGACAGAGAAACCCTGTCTTGAAAAAAATTAAGAAAAAAAAAAAAAGCGAGCGAAGGAAACATCATCAGGTGACCTCTGCCTGAGTCATCCCTCTCCACACAGGACCAAGGAGGAAGCTTCTAGCACAGCACAGAACTCTGCCAGCTCCATGGTGGTCTCCAGCCTTTTGATGTTCGTAGTGCCAGTGTTCCTGCTTTTCTGAGGACCCAACAGCTGGCAGGTGAGGACTGGGTCCAGGGGAGGTTGTGAGGAGCCCACTCAGGGAGGAGGGCATGGTCCCGTGGTGGAAGGGGCCGAGTGTCCATTAACAGCTGAGTCTTTCCCGTTCTTTAGGCCACAGCCCGTTTTGACAAAGATGCGGTTGCACCTGTTTGAGGTCATTGGGAGTCCTGGTGGCTCTGGAGGTCATGGCAGCCCCAAGGATGTAGAAGCCACTGAGTGGAGCCTAGATTGCACCTCCCTCCCTCCTTCCTTACGACTGGGAGAGTGGAAGGGGCACCTCTATTTTTGCTTTTATGGTTATTGGGGCAGGGGTTCACTTATTTCTGACGTCTTTAAGCTTTGAAAAATAAAGTAATTTGGAAAGAAAGAGTTTGCTTCTAAATTGCTAGTGTCCCTACGTCCCCTGTTTCTCCATCCTGAACATGGCCTTGGTCAGTGGGTGCAGAGGGTGGCCGGCTGCTCTCAGGGGAGAAGAGGCTGAGGCCAGAATGGCTCCACCATGCGTCTGTCTCCATAGTTCTGGGCAGGGATTTATGATAGCCTTCTTCACAGCAGCAGGACTGATAGAACGGAGAGAGATGGCAGGCAGGCAGGTAGGTAGGTGGATGGGGCTCACAGAGTGGTCCAGCAAGTCCAACAATGGCTGTCTACCAACAGGAGCCTTTCTTTCATTTGTTTGAGAATTCTTCTGCTTATACAAACGGAACAGAAGTTCAGTAGGCTTCTTACCCATTCATGCCTAGAGCACCACATAGCCAGTACTAAAGGTCCATATGAGTAGTACAGCCTGTACTGCTCATTGCGGGCCTGGACATGATGGACATTGCTTTGTCTATGCTGCCCTTTGTGATAACTACAGTCACCCTGAAGTCACCTGGCCTCTGCTACCTCGGGGCCCAGTTAAACCAGCGGTGTCTCCAACCCTGTGTCAGTTTACACAGAGAAGCCTGGAGACACCAACCAGCACCAGCATTTCCCTTATTTTCTACAAATTGTCAAAAGTTTTGTTTTGTAGGTTTTTCGAGACAGGGTTTCTCTGTGTGGCCCCGGCTGTCCTGGAACTCCCTCTACAGACCAGGATGGTCTCGAACTCACAGAGATCCTCCAGCCTTTGCCTCCCCAGTGCTGGGATTAAAGGAGGGCACCACCATTGCCCAAGTCAGTTAAGCCTCCTCCTCCTCCTCCTCCTCCTCCTCCTCCTCCTCCTC
>NW_004949179.1:1615850-1617656 GCF_000317375.1 Microtus ochrogaster
TTGTTTTGTTTTATGTGTTTTTGTTTTTCAAGATGGGGTTTCTCAGGAGCTATGGAGTCAGTTACTGGAACTCTGCTCTGTAAGCCAGGCTGGCCTCGAACTCACAGGGATCTGCCTGCCTCTGCCTCCCGAGTACGGGGGGGGGTGTTAAAGGTGTGCACCTCCACTGCCTGACCACTTAAGAGCCCATTTTCCACCTCCCAGATTCCTCACAATCCCGCAATCCCGCTCTGGTGCCCACTCCCTCTCCAGGATCTCACTGCTTTCCTCTGTTAACTTCCTTCCTCCACTTCCTCCTGGAGCTGACTGATTGTTCTTTCCATTTCCTGACACTAAGGTTCACAGTCTTGTTCCCTTGACCCCACAGTACCCGCTGGAGACAGTGTTTCCCTGGGGACCCCAGATGCCCCCTCCCAGGCACCCATAAATTCCTTTGTGGGCACCTCACACCATTGTCTTGGTACAAAACTGTTTCCAAGCCAAGCTGTTTCCGGCCTCTGGTGTTGGACTCTACAGTCCAAACACCGAGGAGGAGTCACCCCCAGAGACCATCCCTCACACCATAGCTGATATAAAAGCA
Source organism: Microtus ochrogaster (assembly GCF_000317375.1). Taxonomy (NCBI): domain Eukaryota; kingdom Metazoa; phylum Chordata; class Mammalia; order Rodentia; family Cricetidae; genus Microtus; species Microtus ochrogaster. Next base: position 1,616,431 of record NW_004949179.1, read on the forward strand.
TGAGGATTTTATTAATTCTGTCATGACAGGGTCCCTCAGCATTTGGGAAGCCGAGGGGACCTCAAATAGCTGGCACAGGCTACTTTTAAAGGAGAAGGCCACAGAAGCAAGGGGGCTTGTTCTTTGATTATTCTGATTGGCTTATTCGAAAGGGCTATTACCAATAATTGGCTGGAGAGCTGTTGCCAGATCAGATGGGGTAAGAGGTCATTTTGACCCCGTTTCCCAGGAGACCAAACCAAAGCAAACGTACATGGGTAACTGTTCAGGAACCGAGTCAACATCTTAAAGGTGACCTTGCCCCAATTTCTGGAGAACGTAAGTGCAGGTGTAGCTGTTAGGTCCTTGGTTCCCAGGGGAGGAGGGGAAGCACCAAGGCACTAAGGAGGTTGAGAGGCTTCAGAATTGTCTTAAAGTTTTACACGGGCATATTGTGAAGACTCTTCTAAACCCTCAGGCCCGAGTTCTCATTCAATCCGCTGCTTTGTGTGTGTGTGTATGTGTGTTCTGGGAAGTGAACCCAAGACCTGACCCCAGGCCATGCCCCAGCACCTCACTGGAGGACCCTAAGCCGTGCTCCACTCCTGGGCTGGCCACTGGTCCCTCACTGAGGGCATTTAGGTCTAGCCCTTCTCTGGTGGTCTTGGACAGAGGCCTGTCCTCCAATGGATGTCCCACGTGGCTTCATGGGTTCTGCTGTCCCTGTTTGCAAAGTACAGTCCCAGCCTGTTTGTCTGCTGGTGACTTTGTCTTTAGGAGACAGGGTGGGAAGGGGCATTATCTTTACTGGATGGGTCACACACACCCCCCCACCTTACACCATAGATTTGTTGGGTGGATTTTGGAATGGTAGAATTGGGAGGTCAGGCTTCACAGGGTGGAGGTTCAGGGGGGACCGACTGTCCTCACTGGCAGACACTCACACAATGGAGGTTCAGGGGGGACCAACTGTCCTCACTGACAGACACAGAATGGAGGTTCAGGGGGGACTGGCTGTCCTCACTGACAGACATTTACCTGGGTCCCTGCTTTGTACCTAACACATGGATGCAGCCTGCTGTCTCCTTCCTGGGTGTTTTCTGTGAAAATTTCCTTTCATGGGGCTGGCTCGGTGGGGCAGAGGAGGGCAGAGGAGGGCAGGACTTTTTTCTCTATTGGGTCACTGTCTCCCCCACAAGCTATACCGTTCTCTCTCTCTCTCTCTCTCTCTCTCTCTCTCTCTCTCT
>NW_004949179.1:1618316-1627619 GCF_000317375.1 Microtus ochrogaster
GGCTTGTGGCGCAGCCTCTCTGAGTCTGACTTAGTTTCTGGCTTGTGGCGCAGCCTCTCTGAGTCTGACTTAGTTTCTGGCTTGTGGCGCAGCCTCTCTGAGTCTGACTTAGTTTTCTTCTCTTCTTTCTTTTCCCTCAGATTTTTTCATTCTTTTCTGTGTCTTCCTTTTCTCCATCCTCCCTTGTTCCCTCTTTAATCTTCCTTGCCGTTCTTTCTCTCTGACTCTCAGCGTTATTGCTGGGATGTAAAGATTTGTTCAACCCAGGCACAGGAGACTGAGCCAAGACTGGACTGGAGGCCGCCAAGCAGGGGCAGTCACGCCCACGCCCACGTGCTCGTGAGCTATGGAGTGGTGGCCTTCCTCACTGCTCCGTCTGCGGGTGTCTTGCATTTGCTGCCGCTGTCGGTGGAGAGTTCGGCACTTCCCACTTCTTGAGAATCCTGCTGCGCCCTGACCTGCCTAACCGTCCAGGTGAAGGTGCTGGGGCTGCCTGATGAGAAGCGATTTGAGTTGGGTCTGGGGCAGAGTCTTCTGGTTTAATTTCGTTTCTATATAACTTAATAACTTTTTTGTCTTTTTTTTTTTTTTTTGAGGCAGGGTTACTCTGTGTAACAGTCTTGGCTGTCCTGGAACTAGCTCTTTTATATCAGGTTGGCCTCGAACTCATAGAGATCAGCATGCCTCTGCTTCCCCAGTGCTGGGATTAAAGGTGTGCACCACCACCACCAGGCTGTAATTTAATATCTTTTTCTTGTTGTTGTTGTTGTTTTCAGACCAGGCTGGCCTCAAACTCATAGTGATCTACCTGCCCCTGCCTCTGAGTGCTGGGATAAGAAGCAGGTGCCACCAACCCTGGCTTAAAGCCTTTGAGTTCAGTTTGTTTTAAATGTATTCTATTTATATTCTAATTAGGGTTAAACCCCGGGTCTCACCCACAGCCCAGGCTAGCCTCTCACTCCACCTCTACCCTCTTTGGGCTGAGGGTGACTTTGCTTGTTAGAGGCTCAGTTGGAATGTGAGAGGCAGCCAGGGACGGAGACTCCTGTAAAATGCAGGCAGGAACCTGGGTGTCTGACGACCTTTGTGTCCCAGACCTACACGCCAGGGAGACATGCTGTTCTGTGACCTGGAGAGACCCTAGGTTCCTCCCGCGCACACACAAAATAAATAAAATGTAATAAAAAATCAAGGAAAAACTTTTTATAAGGATCTTGAATCCCAGTCTCATGGAAAGATTGCCCACACGCGTGAGCACAGCCAGCGTGGAGACCTTGCAGGACCCACTCGCGTCTACCCTCCCATCTTCTGGCCTCAGTTTCCCCATCAACAGAATGGGCTCACCAGTCACTGAGTTCAGGGCGAAACTGAGGCTCAGAAGGGTCTGGTGAAAGTGCCCCCAGTTTCTTCCTAGAGCGCTCAGAGCTGACCGGCCCCAGAGGAATTCCTGTGCACCCCTCCCCATCCCTCGGGAAGCCACTGCCAGGTGGGGTGGAGCGGGACCGTGGGTGTCCTCGGAATCCCAGGGTGCCAATTAAATGCTAGTGGCCCGTCTGGGGTCAGAGCCACGGCGGGATGGCAGAGCCGGGCCCGGAGCCGGGGAGCGCTTGGCGGCTGCTGGCCCTGTGCGGGGCTGCGGTGTTTCTGGCGGCTGCCGCGGCCGGAGGGGCGCTGGTGGCCTGGAACCTGGCTGCCTCGACGGCCCGGGGTACCAGCTGCCCTGAGCCCGAGCAGGTGAACGCAACGGTGTGGCCCCCAGACTCAGCGCCTGAGATCGAAGAACTTAGGCGGCGGTTGGCCGAGGCTGAGCAGCGCCAGGAGAGCCTGGCCGGGTGGCTGCAGCGCGCCGAGGGCGACAGGAGGGAGCTGGAGGTGGCGCTCAAGGCCTGCAAGGACCGCCAGGTAGGGGCAGGGGAAAGCCAGAACGTTCTGCAAAGAGATCTTGCTTGCCTATCTCTAGGGCCTCGGTGTTCCCCAACTTTCCAAAGGGTGGAGAGAAAGTACAGGACTATCGCAGTTTCTCTTGTTTTCTAAAACGCCAGTCTTCTTGGAGCCTAACTGATCCATGATGCCACCTGTTCCTGCTGTTGGACACAAGGGAAAAGCCCGGACCCCGGACCTCTGTGCCGCTCACTGCCACTCCAGGTTCCAGTAGTCCTATTTTAAGAGAGGGACATTATATCACCAGTAATTAGGAGACTAAAGTTGGCCTCTTGGGGAGGCACCAGCGGGACCTCCCTTTTCCGGGGACCGCCCTCTCAGACTCACAAAATGGAGTGCTCCAAACCCAGTCACTGACTATATGGTGTCATACACTTGTCATCAAAGCAGAGGCAGAGGCGAGGAGATCAGGAATTCAAACTCTTCCTTAGGAGCCTGGAGAGGTGAGGACAGCCTGCGCGGCAGGAGACCCTATCACAAAAGGAAACACTCTCAGACCTAGCGTTTAAATGTATTAAAAAATGGCTGTGAATCTTTCTGAGCCTGACCCAGCACAGTTTGTATATCTAGTTTTGGTCGACACTGAACTGTGTGGGAAACACAAGACTTAACGATTGCTAGGCTGGGGGCTCCACCCTGAGCCACGCCCCAGTCCCTCACCGGGGATCCTAGGCAGGGGCTCCTGTGCAATGCCCCAGTCATCTTTTTACTTTTGATTTTGATTTTTTAAAAATGTTTATTTATTTATTTATTTGTTTGTTTATTTATTTATTATGTATACAATGTTCTGTCTGTGTGTATGACTGCAGGCCAGAAGAGGGCACCAGACCCCATTACAGATGGTTGTGAGCCACCATGTGGTTGCTGGGAATTGAACTCAGGACCTTTGGAAGAGCAGGCAATGCTCTTAACCTCTGAGCCATCTCTCCAGCCCCTTACTTTTGATTTTGAGACAGGCCCTGCCTGAGATGCCCAGTATGTCCTGGAACTCAGGCTGTGGCTATGCCTGGACCTCCTGATCCTTCTGTAGCCATCTCCCAAGTGCTGGGATGATAGGAGTATCCTGCCAGGTCCAATTGGCATCTGTGTTTTAAAGATCTAAATATCCTGGTAAACTGAGGAAGGAGGACCACAGCTTGGAGACCAGTTTTAGGTGCAAAATATGAGGGCTCTAATCACGATACAGGAAAGTCAGAATGGCTCCTGCGCGCTCTCTGCCTTCCCAAATAGATGATCTATCTGAGGCAGGGAGGTCAAGACTGCCCAGAGCCCCAGGTGTGAGCTCTGACTTTGCCTGGCTTACTTAGCCAGTCTGTTCTGCAGTGGGGACTTGTCACCCATCAAATCTGCCTGAGCTGGTGGCAAGTCCTCGACAGAGTTCACAGAACCAAGTGTAGAGTTTAGGTGGGCTTCACCGAGTTCCTATTTTGTCTCTTTCTTCCTCCCCCACTGCTGTCTGCAGAGCCGGCTTCAGACCCAGCTGAAGACCCTGAGGATTGAGATGGATGAGGCCAAAGCCCAAGGCACGCAGATAGGGCTACAGAATGGAGAACTGACAGGTGGGCTGGGGGAGGGGAGGCTGGAGGAGGGAGTGGGGAGAAAGGCTGGAGGGGGAGGGCCTGGAGGGGAAGGCAGGTCCCTAGAAACTACAGCGCACGGACCTGCAATCGCTGAGCAAACCATCTAAACAGGACATTAAAAGAACTTTAATGCACCCGCAAGGGCAGAAAACCAGAAACGAGCCTGCCAAAGATGCGAAATAACACAGACCGGGCTGTGGCTGGGCAAGGCAGAGAGTTCGCCTAGCATGCTAGGCTCCACCCCCAGCATGCACAAACCAGGACTGGGGGTTGCAACCCTAGTAGTGACCCCAGGACCCAGGAGGCTGACACAAGATGATATCTGTGAAGTGAGTTTGAGGTCAACCCAGGGACACAGTAAGATGCGGTTTTAAGAGAAACAAACAAAACAAAACAACAACAATAAAAGGTTGTATGAGCCAGATGTGATGGCAGGACGCTTGTTATCCCAGCACTCGGGAGGTAGGAATTGGGGAGTTCAGAATCTGTCTCTAGTCTTGGTTTATATACTAAATCTGAGGCTAGCCGGGGCTACATGAGACCTTGTCTCCAAAAGCTGTAATATTAAAGCGACAACTATGATGAAGATAGAATGTCATACACATTTTATGTTTGTTTTGTTTTGTTTTTTTATTTTTTGAGACCGACAGCTCTAGCTGTCCTGGAACTCACACTGTAGCCCAGGCTGGCCTTGAACTCACAGAGATCCCCTACCTTTGCCTTCGAGTTCTGGGATTACAGGCGTGCGCCACCACTGCCCAGTTTAGTCAGGCACATTTCAATTCAAGCATGCACACGGCACGCAGACTCAAGTCCCTCTGTCCCCTGTAGAAGCCTTGGCGCGTTGGGAGGCTGCAGCCACTGAGTCCAAGCAACAGCTGGAAGCGGCAATACAGCGCGCAGGCGCAGCAGAGGCAGAAGGCGAAGCTTGCGTTGGCCGGGAGGTGGCGCTTAGGGAGCACATGTGAGTTAAAGGGCCAGACACGAGTGGGACAGACGGACAGGGCCGCGGGCCAATGACTATGCAGAGTGTAGTTCTTTAGGCCAATCTGTATCTAGGGGCGTGGCTTAGGTAATCTGGCCTCTGTAGGTAGGGAGGAAGGGTAGTCGGGTGGTCCGGACTTGGAGGTGAAGTCGGATTTAGCGCCACTCGGTGAGGGGGTAGGTTGTCTGGGGGTGGGGAATCCCAGGTTGAAGATGTCACTCGGGGAATCAGTGTGGGCTCCAGGGAGGAGCAGGGAGAAAATACAAGCTTGTAGGAAAAAGGAGTAGGTAATGAGAAGAGGAAGGATTTGGAGTGGATCTTGCGTGAGAGGGCCCCGAGTCCCTGGGGAGGAGACTCTAATATGTCAGAGTGTGGAAGGGAATCGGGACCTTGCAGGGTAGGGAGCCCTGAAGGCTGAGCTCCCTGCACAGACACGGTGTCGGGGTGTCAGGCGCTCATAGTCCCCTCCTCTCCGCAGTTTCGCCCTGGAAGCCGAGCTAGCTGACCTGCGAAGAGGATCGCGCCCCCGTCCCCGCTCAGGACCGAGGTCCAAGCCCAGCAGCCGCTCCCGCCCGAGGTCTGGATCCACTAAGAGCTGCCGTAGGCCACCTCGTGACCCCCAGTAGGACGGGAGCCTTGGGTCAGGACTGACAGCGTGGGTGAGAGACGTGACCCACAGGGTCCACACGCAGCTTTCCACCCACGACGGCCTAGGGGGCAGCGCACAGAGAGACTCAATCCTCCTCTCTGGAGCACACAGCTAGATCATCACCACATAGGGAAACTGAGGCTCATTTTGTCCGGCCGCAATGGCCCTGGTAACCACGCTGCGAGGCTCGCCCTGTAGGACCGCACAGAACTCCCGTGGGATTTCAACAGAGAACCGAGGCATACTCCAGTAAGAAGGTTTACAAATTCTTAGAAGTCATAAGAATCAGGACCTGGGGCCTGAACAGTGACCCTGTTCTGGAGGAGATGCCCACTTGACAAGAAAAGACAGTGCAGGAAGTAAGAAGGGGCGCTGTCTGGATCACATGAAGGGAAGGGGCTCTCTCTGGGTCTCAAAAAAAAAAAAAATCATTGAAAGATCGAAAGTTCCCCTCCCACCTCCCTTCCTGATTCTCCCTCCCCTCTTTCCTCCCTTCTTTCTCTTTCCCTTTCAACAGTGTCTCATGTAGCCCAGACTGTCCTCAGACTAGCCTTGCTGCCCTGGACCTCCTGACACCCCTCCCCTCGGGCTGGGATTAAAGTCCTGCATTACCATACTCTACTCAACAATCTCATGTGTGCTTAGTTTCGCGATATGAGTCTTACAATTCATGTTTAACATATTTTTCCGAGACATCTTCCTATGTAGCGCAGGCTGGCCTGAAGCACAGTGTCTGGCCCCCGCTGTGAGTGTTGGCTCTATGGGTGCACTTCACCACACCTGTCTCTGTTTTCTTTGAAACTGCTCGTCCACATTTGATGTGATTAATAGTGGCGATTTCTGGATGTCTTCCATTCAGATTCCTTTCTTCATTCTTCGTCTGTTTCCTTTTGTTCCATGGCGCTGGCGATCGCCCCAGTGTGGCACACACCTGTCAACACCTCCAGTCTCAAGTCTCAGATCTGTGGATCCTGAGGCTTTGTTTGGGGGCTGGAGAAGAGGCTCAGCAACTGAGCAGCTCTGGGTTGCCTCCTCAGCACCCAGGGGTCATCTCACAAACACCCAGAACTCAGTCCCAGGGGATCCAGCGCCCTCCTCTGGCAGACTTGGGTACTGCACACATAGATGTGCGTGTTCACGCTGGGAAAGAGCAAAATAAATAAAAAATAAACCGTTTATTTATTTATTCATTTATCTATTTATTGGAGACAGGAGTTCTCTAAATAGCCCTGGCTCTCCTAGAACTCATTCTGTAGACCAGGCTGGCCTCACAGAGATCTGCGTGCCTCCCCCTGCCTCCCAAGTGCTAGGATTAAAGTCATGGACTACCAGGCCTGGCAAAACAAAACAAAACACCCACAAACACAGTGCACAGCATGGAGAGGGACCTATCAACTCTGTGCTGGGAACAAGGGCACTGAGATCCAGGTCCACTGTCTATCTCTCTAGTGAGGCTGAGTCTCAGACAAAAGCAAAACAAGTCGGGCAGTGGTGGAGCATAACTTTAATCCCAGCACTCAGGAGGCAGAGGGAGGTGGATCTCTGTGAGTTCAAGGCCATCCTGGTCTATGAGAGCTAGTTCCAGGACAGCTAGGACTGTTACACGGAGAAACTCTGTCTTGAAAAACCAAACAACAACAACAAAAAGAAACCCAAAATGTTTATAAATACATTATGTTAACTATGCCATGCAGTTAAAACATGCTAGTTAAAAACAAACTGGCTACTATTCTGGAAGTCAGTGTGATGGTTTCTCAGAAAATCAGGAATCAATCTACCCCAAGACCCAGTGACATCACTCTGGGGCATAATGTCCAAAGGAAGCACAATCATACCACAAGGACATGTGCTCAACTATGTTCACAGCAGCATTGTTTGTCATAGCCAGAACCTGGGAACAACCTGATGCCCCTCAACTGAAGAATGGATAAAGAAAGTGTGGTCCATTTACACAATGGAGGCCGACTCTGCTGTTAGAAAGCAATGACATCATGAAATTTGCAGATGAATAAATAGAACTAAAAAACCATCTTGAATGAGGTAACTCAGACCCAGAGAAAAAACACTGTATGTACTCTCATAAGCGGATAGAAGATGTAAAGCAAGGGATAACCAGACTACAGTCCACAGCTCCAGAGAATTGGGAGGGTGGGGGTGGGGGAGGGTGAAAAGGGGGAAGGGAGGGAGGAAGGGGAGGGGGGAAATGTATGGTTCATAAAAACAATTTTAAAAAAGTTAACAACACTGGCTGCTCATGCAGAGGACCCAAATTTGGTCCCCAGCACCCACATCCGTGGGCTCACAACCGCCTGCAGCTCCAGCTTTAGGGAGTACAACGCCCCCTTCTGGCTGTTGCTCTCACAGCACTCGCTTGCTCATAACCACACAAAGATACATAAAGTGTTGTGCCTGAGTCCTAGGACCCCCCAAGAAGACCACCACAGAGCCACAGTTCCGAATGCAAAATCAAGGTTTCGTTTATTAAGTACAGGCTAGCACGGGTCCTCTTCTTCACAGCCAGGACTTAATAAAGGAAACCTTGCTTTTGCATTCGGAACTGTGGCTCTGTGGTGGTCTTCTTGGGGGGTTCTAAGACTCAGGCACAACATTTGGGGACTCGTCCCAGATGATAGAAAACCCCTGGACCCCTACCCTGAAGGTTCCTGGTTCTGGACCACAGGCGAGTGACATTGTCTGTCAGATGTTTGTAGCTGTGATTTGTGATTTCTGTCTGACCTCTGTTCCGTGTAAATCTCGTAGGCTGCTAGCAGGCAGTTCCTTTTTTCTCTAACAAGGGGTTTTCCTTTCTTTGTGAGCTGAGAAATTTCTTTTTCCTTTCAAAGCAGCCTACCCCGGTGTCTGTGTCCGAGCCCGTGAGGCGGTCTGATAAGGGTCAATGTCTGGAACAGCTGACAGACCTGTGTGTAGGGCTGGGATCAGGGGTATCCAAGATGACATTCTGGAGCCCACTGGGGGATCAGGCCCTCGCCTGGAGTCTGTGGAGTGGGAAGCAGGTTCTGACCAGCTTCCTCTTTTGGAGGGTTTGCAGCCCATCTGGAGGGTATTAAGTCCTCGGTAACCTGGAGCCTCTACTGGGAGCCAGGGTCTCCTATGGTTTTGGGAATCGTGGTTGCACCCCCAAGCCAAAGGAGGTAGCCACAGCTTCAGACCCCTGACTGAGTTTGTGAGGCCTTGCTCTTTCCTCCTGGGACTTTCATCTATTGTCTGATGGTTGTCTATTTTTTTTTTTTTTTTTTTTTGGTTTTTCGAGACAGGGTTTCTCTGTAGCTTTGGAGCCTGTCCTGGAACTAGCTCTTGTAGACCAGGCTGGCTTCGAACTCACAGAGATCCGCCTGCCTCTGCCTTCCGAGTGCTGGGATTAAAGGCGTGCGCCACCACCGCCCAGCTTGTTTGTTTTATTTGTTTTCCTCCTGGGGCTTTCATCTGTTGTCTGATGATTGTCTATTTGTTTGTCGTGTTTGAGCTGGCCAGAGGAGGACTGGAAAGTGAGCCTTCGACCTGCTTGGAGCTCCGCCTGGCACACAGGCCGAGGTTAAGGCAACAGTCACAGAAGCAGTGCCGAGGTTAAAAAGGGAATAACATCTTTTGCGGCTCTGGACAGCCTAAGGAAGGACCCTTTGATGCCAGCCTCGTGAGTGCTGTGGAAAACATCGTGTTTCATCCTGGGAAGGACATCCAGATCAGACACCAGACATTGTCACCTGGCGGGGGCAGATAGAAAACCGCCCCATCTTGGCCAAGACATTTCTCGCCTCCACAGGTTAAGGTACTAGGGGCCCAAACGCAGCCCCCTCGGAGGCCCCCCTCAGCTCCAATACTCCAGAGGGTTCACAAGAGGAAGATATTTCCCCCCACCCTACATTCCTCCTGAGCCCCAAGGGTTGCATCTGGGGCTGCTGCAGGAGACCCAGTCCCGGAGGGGGAAATGGGCCTCACCGGAGAAACCAGCAGTGGGCAAGGGAACACTCCCCAACCCCAGGTTATCTAGCCTCTGAAGCCCACTGGGCCACCAGATGGAGATGGGCACCTGTAGTAATTGGAGCGGTGGGCTGCGTCCCGGCACCCGGCCGCCCACATGGCTAGCTCTACCCGAAATAATTACACGGACACTGTGTTCATTTAATCAC
>NW_004949179.1:1631817-1633052 GCF_000317375.1 Microtus ochrogaster
TAACCTATCAGGGCAAGCAGCTTCTTTATTTAATTAACCAATGACCTTCCTCCATCAGGCACCAACCACACTATCATCACCAGCCTTTTGCCCACAAACACCCCCTTCTCTGGCACTATAATTCAGCTCGAGGTAAGAAGAGGCTCAAAGTCTATCTCCAGACCTTTTTGGCGGGTACCAAAGTAGCTGCCAAATAGCCCAGTAACATGTGTACGATGTTAGACAGGAACCAGAGGAACCAGAGGAAAGCCCAGCAGCTTATTTTGAATGGTTGCAGGAGGCTTTCAGATGTTACACTCCGTATGATCCAGAAGCAGCAAAGACAGAGGAAACTCTGATTTTTGTATTTGTAAACCAGGCAGCTCGTGATATCAGGAATAAGCTTGTGAAGTTAGAGGGGCTAGGGGAAAGAAGTATTAGAGATTTAATGACGGTGGCTGAGAGGGTTTTCTATACAAGGAAAAGTGCAGAGGAGAAAGAGATTAAAAAACAAAGACAACAGGAGAAAAGCCTCGCTCAGTGCTGGTGGCTCAACAGGAGCATCATTGCCAGGAACTGTTCCTGGCTGCAACAGACAGAAACTAGACTGCTCACATGGGATAATGAAATGAACCACCACCAGGTCCAAAGGTGGGTAAAAACCAATGTGCCTTCTGTAGGGAGGAGGGAGATTGGGTCAGAGAATGCCCTAAAAAGCAACAGCAAGCCACAGTACTGAAAAAAGCCTGGTACTGGCATAAGAACAGACAGGAGGACCAATGGAACTGAATAGAAGACCCGGATATCAATCCACACATCTTTGAACACTTGATCTTTGATAAAGAAGCAAAAAATATCAAATGGAAAAAAGAAAGCATATTTAGCAAGTGGTGCTGGCATAACTGGATATCAACATGTAGAAGAATGAAAATAGACCCATATCTCAAAACTCAAGTCCAAATGGATCAAAGACCTCAACATAAAGCCAGCCTCACTGAACCTTATAGAAGAGAAAGTGGGCCAGTTGTGGTGGCGCCGGTAGGATTTGCTGAAGGAGGCAGAAGCAGGAGGATCACGAGTTCGAGGCCAGCCTGGGCTACACATTTTGATGGAGGTGGGTGGTCCTTGGACTTCCCACAGGTCAGGGAACCCTGATTGCTCTTCGGGCTGATGAGGGAGGGGGACTTGATGGGGGAACGGGGAGGGAAATGGGAGGCGGTGGCGGGGAGGAGGCAGAAATCTTTAATAAATAAATA
>NW_004949179.1:1633981-1643597 GCF_000317375.1 Microtus ochrogaster
CAAAGAAAACCAGCCTACAAACCACAATCTCAGAGAACTTAGACAACAATGAGGACACTAAGAGAGACTTACATAGATCTAATCTACATGGGAAGTAGAAAGTAGAAAAAGACAAGATCTCCGAAGTAAATTGGGAGCATGGGGACCTTGGGGGAGGGGAGAGGCAGGGATGGGAGCAGAGAAAAATGTAGAGCTCAATAAATATCAATAAAAATGTATTTTAAAAACGCAACGGCAATGTGCCTACTGTAAAGAAGGCCACTCGATCAGAGAATGCACTAAAAAAATTAAAAAACCGGCAGGCCAAGGTTCTGCAACTGGATGTGGACAGTGATTAGGGAGGTCGGGGTTCTGTTCCCTCCCTGAGACCAGGGTAACCCTAAGAGTGGAGGGGGAAAGATCAATTTTATGGTTGACACTGGAGCAGAAAACTCTGTTTTACTAAAGCCTGAAGGACCTTTGTCTGGTAAGCAAACCTGAGTACAAGAGGCCAGTGGGACTAAGCCATTTCCATGGACTGCCCAAAGAACAGTAGGTTTGGGAAGGGCATGGGTAACCCATTCATTTCTAATGATACCAGCATGTCCCTAACCCCAGATCCATTGCTCAGACAATGGGGCTAAGATGCATCATCAAGATGTCTTAACTGAGGAATACAGGCTCCACCAGGAACTGCCAGTAAAGGAACCACATACAAATGATTACCGGCCAGCGCAGGACTTAAGAGAGGTAAACAAAAGGGTGATAACCATACACCCCACAGTACCTAACTTTTACACCTTGCTTAGCACACTGCCCCCAGATCGGCAATGGTATACAGTCCTGGACCTAAAAGATGCATTTTTCAGTCTGCCTCTAATTCCCAAAAACCACATGTATTTTGCCTTCCAATGGCAAGACCCAGAGATTGGGGTAAGAGGTCAACTGACCTGGACTTGGCTGCTGCAAGGATTCAAAAACTCTCCTATGATCTTTGATGAGACCCTACAGAACCCAAAATCCAGATGTAAGTCTGTTGCAGCAGTAGCTGGCCTACTGGTAGCAGCTGCTGATAAGGAGGCTTGCCTGAGGGGGACAGAAAACCTGCTGTGACCCTTGGAAGCCTGGGTTACAGAGCTTCCGCAAAGAAGGCCCAGATCTGCAAACACATCCTTAAGGAGGCCACCAGTGGACGGCCAAGCAAGTGAGGGAATTCCTGGGCATTGCTAGGTTCTGCTGCCTCTGGATTCCTGGGTTTGCTAAAATAGCTAAGCCCCTATATGATGTGGGATTCCCCTCTGTATGCTGCGAATACTATTGGTTAATAAAGAAACTCCTTTTTTTTTTTTCTTCGAGACAGGGTTTCCCTGTGTAACAGTCCTAGCTGTCCTGGAACTAGCTCTTGTAGACCAGGCTGGCCTCCAACTCACAGGGATTCACCTGCCTCTGCCTCCTGAGTGCTGGGATTAAAGGTGTGTGTCACCACAGCCCAGCTAAGAAACTACTTTAAGCCTATAGCAGGGCAGGTCAGAAGAGAACTAGGCAGGGAAAACTAAACTGAATGCTGGGAAAAAGAAAGTGGAGTCAGGGAAAAGCCATGGAGCCACTGCCTGAGACAGATGCAAGCCGCCAGCTGGAACCTTGCCGTAGGCCATGATCCTCATGGTAAAATATAAAATAATGAAAATGGGTTAATTCTAGATGTAAGAGCTAGCTAGCAATACGATTAAGTGATTGGTCAAGAAGTGGTTTAAATAATATAGTTTTTGTGTGGTTATTTTGGGGCTGAACAGCCGGGAACAAACAAGCAGCCTTCATACAACGAATTGGCGCCAATGTGGTTGACTAAAATCTCCTTAAAACTTGAAAGAGTTTGGGAAAGAATTCTAGGCAAAACAAACAAACAAAAAACAACAACAAAAAATGGCTTAATGTCACGGCTCCTTTAAGAGAGGTTTTCCTGATTCAGTGGTAGCAGAAAAAAAGCCACGTGGTTTTGAACCAGCAGCTTTCTGGGCCATGCTGCCAGTGCAAACTCTGGCTCTTTCAGGAGGCCAGGCATTTAAATGGGGTTTGTGGGCAGTGTGCTGCAAGTTATTGGTGGCAGCATGGGCCAGCTGGTTACCAGAGTTGAGGTGGTGAGGAAATGAAGCAGACTTCCTACAGCACCTGTACAAGGCAACCAGGGAAAAACTGGACTTTGTCTGGACAGAGGATAGGCAGGGAGCATTTGACCTTCTAAAGCAGAGACTCTCAGAGGCCCCAGCACTTGGGCTGCTGGTATGAGTAAGCCTTTTTACCTGTTCATAGATGAGATCAAGGGAATAGCCAAAGGTGTGCTCACCCAGACTGTGGGGCCATGGAAGAGACCAGTGCTCTATCTGTCCAAAAAGCTGGACCCAGTGGCTGCAGGATGGCCCCCTTTCTTCTGCTGGTTAAGGATGCTGATAAACTGACTTTGGGGCAAAATCTGACTATTGCCACCCCACACGCACTGGAGCGGGTACTCAAACAACCACCTGACCAATGGCCGCCCTGCTCCTTAACCCAGCTAGAACAATGTTCCAGATCCCTACAGCTCCGAAACCAGCCATGTTGCTGCCGGACTCTGACCTTGAAGCACCACTCCAGACTGCTACGGAATCCCGACCCAGACACCCTGCACTCAGCCTAAAGGACACTCGGTTGCCAGATGCAGAAGAGACTTGATTTAAGGATAAAAGCAGCTTCGTATAGAGCAGACTAAGGTACGAGAGGGCAGCAGTGACCACAATGGATGACCCATTGCCAGCGGGCACCTCTGCCCAGAGACCTGAACTAACAGCACTAACCAAGGCTTTAAAGCTGGGACACGAAATAAAATTAACAATTATACAGACAGCCGCTACGCCTTTGCAACAGCCCACATACATGAGGCTGTATATAAAGAAAGGGGCCTCCAGACTGCAGAAGGAAAGACTATTAAAAATAAGACTGAGATCTTGGAATTTCTGAGGGCCCTATGGGGGCTATTATACACTGTCCTGGCCATCCAAAAGGAGATGGGCCGATACAAACAAGGAAACAATTTGGCTGACAGGGTGGCTAAAGAGGCGGCAATGACTCCCATCCTGACGCCAGTCCTGGAAGACCCCAGGCCACCAGCCTTGTCATAGGAGCCAAAGTGCATGCAGCCTTCCTAAGGCACAACAAAAGTAAATGTTTTTGAAGTGTGATGAAGAGTGGGACATGGTGGCTTATACCTTCAATGTGGAGGCAGAGGCAGGTGGAGCTCTGAGTTAGAGGCCAGCCTGCTCTACGGAGCGAGATACAGGACAGCTAGGGCTACCCAGAGAAGCCCTGTCTCCAGAGAAAAAAGAAAGATGGGAGGGAGGGAGGGAGGAAAGAAAGAAGTGTGGTACGGGAGAGCCTGGGAATGTATCTCGGTGATGGGGTTGTGGGTTTGGAGCCCTAGACACAGTATCTTAAAAAAAAAAGAGTAAAGAAAAATAAAATGAAAGAAAAATGACATTTTTGTCTTCCTTTGGTAAATTGGAAATCAGATCGGAGGGTTTTCTAGTTGCCATCCCGCTGCTTGCCAACAGGGGTCGCCGCAGCCTGGAGAACAACGAGGGTGGGTCTGAGCCCGGGTAACGCAGCCCTGAGAGCTGGGAAACGCCTATTATGATGGGGCGGGCACTGGACTGAGTTAGGAGCTCAGGGTCAACCTTGAAAGCTTGAGACTAGCGTGAGCTACAGAGACTGCCACAAACAAAAGTCATCTCAAGCGGTTGCTCCCACTCTGGCTGAGGCAGGATGATTATCAGGCTGGCTAACAGTGAGACTGTGGGGGTGGGGTGGGGTGGGGGAACTATTCAGAAAATATCGTGTCTACACACGGAGAGCAATAGGGAGCCAAGCGCGGCTGTGGGAGAGGACGCTACGAGCCACAGGAATTCAAGGTGACTTGAAGTGAGGGCACACCCAGAGCTGAGTCATGTGACCTGCGCCCCTCTGCAGGCAGTGCCAAGCCTGGTTTTTGTTTTGTTTTGTTCCTCTGATTTTTTTAAATTTATTTATTATGTATATAGTGTTCTGGACACTAGCTCTCATTATAGATGGGTGTGAGCCATCATGTGGTTGCTGGGAATTGAACTCAGGACCTCTGGAATCTGAGCCATCTCTCCAGCCCCTACCTCTGATTGTTTTGAGATAGGGCCTCATGTAGCCCAGGCTGGCCTCCAATATGCTATATAGCTGAAGATGACCCAAATCCTGATCCTCCTGCCTCCATCTCCCCTGTGTTGGGGACAGGCAGGTACAGGGGACAGAGCCCAGGTCTTCACACATGCTGAACTAAGCTATCTACAGCTCATGAGTCATTTTTGTTTGTTTGTTTGTTTGTTTACAGGGTTGAGCATAGAACCCCTGGCATAGCCAAGTGCACACACAGCAATCACTCTACCCTGAGTCAAGAGTCTCAAAAAATTATTATATTTCTTTATTATTGTTTTGTGTGTGCAGGTACAATGCTGCTCATTCGGATTTCAGAGGACCTTGCAGGAGTGGGTTGTGGGAATCGAACAAGGGTCCTCAGGCTTGGTAGGGGAACGCCTGTCATCTCTGGCCTTCTTTCCCACTTGTCTCTTACCTGCGTGTCTACTTCTGTCCCCAGCTCATGCCCCTGGACAACTGTCCCTACTGTCTGGTCTCTGCCCACTCTGAGATCCCTCCTGAGAATACAGGAGTCGGGGTGGGGTTGGGAGCAGAAGCCCCAGAGTGATGATGACAGGCCTCCCTAAAACTCTCACTCCAGAGTCCACACCCCAAGGGACTCCTCAGTCCCAAGGAGCTGCTCCCAATCTCAATGCAGTTCTGCTTCACTTTTTCCTAAAAGCAGAAAACGTGTTTATGGGAAACTGAGAGGGAGGGTGTGTCCAACTGGCAGGAAAACCCTTCCCTCCACCAGGTTTGGTGACACACAATACACCTTCAGTCCTAGCACTTAGGATTCAGAGGCAGGAGGATCTCTGTAATCAGAGGCCAGTCTAGTGTACGTCAAGAGTTACAAGGCTAGCCGGGCGGTGGTGGCGCATGCCTTTAATCCCAGCACTCGGGAGGCAGAGGCAGGCGGATCTCTGTGAGTTCGAGACCAGCCTGGTCTACAAGAGCTAGTTCCAGGACAGGCTCCAAAGCCACAGAGAAACCCTGTCTCAAAAAACCAAAATAAAAAAATAAAAAAGAGTTACAGGGCTAGCCAGGGCTATCTTAAAAAAATAAAATAAAAGTGTAAGGAAAAAGCCATTTCTTCCTTTATAACCTCCCAGGTGGCACACTTCTGTCACCCAGCACTCTGGAAACTGAGGCAGGAGGATTGCTGTGAGTTCGAGGCTAATCTTCAAGTAGCCTCAGACTACCTGGAGTACACAGTAACACCCTGTCTCAGAACAATCAGACTACCTGGAGTACATAGTAACACCCTATCTCAGAACAATCAGACTACCTGGAGTACATAGTAACACCCTGTCTCAGAACAACCAGATTACCTGGAGTACATAGTGACAGCCTGTCTCAGAACACTAAAACAAAAAACAAACAGTGATTTTTTTTTTCTAACCAAGACAAAACCTTTTTCAAACCTCCTGTCTCCACGAAGACTGAGCTGTTTAGCTGTGGCAAGTGCCGACTTCCTTCAAAAGGTTCCCACCTAAACAAACAACTCAGGCTGAATTGATTGTTTTCCATTTAGAGAGAAAGAGGGGGTGGGGAGCGTCCGTGAGGATCCTGAGCCCAGCAGCCGAGGGACCAGGACATAGCATAAGCAAAGTTTCCTGTGACCATGACAAATTGTTCTCCGGAAAATCACAGAGCAGTCAGTCCCCCCAGGGAATGAGTCTGACCTGGCAGGGTATCTTCCCTTCCTAAGGGACAACCTGGCCAGGGCCGCAGGCAGAAGGGCTGCATTTATACAGTTCTGCTGGAATCACCAGGGACACTCAGGTGGCAGCTGTGTCAGTGAGAGACAGGGGGTTGACTGGACAGATTGGCTCATAGGATTTTTCCCACTGAAGGAAGTAAAGGAGGTGCTGCCAAGAGCCATGACTGCCACAAGGCTGGGAACCCACACAGAAAGGCAAAAGGCTCCGTGGACCTGGGAGGCAGGCAGGGCAGCTGAGTGGCAGTGGAGTCTGGGCTTCCACCCCCAGCCCCAGGATGACTTGAGTTCAGGCCTCAGGACCCGACCCACGAGGTTAAGGAAATGGAAGCGTTGGGGTTTTTAAAACAGACACAAAAGAAAAAGAACCTTAAAGCAAAAATATTTAAAATTAATAAATTTAATATTTAATATCATTAATAAATTTAAATATTTCTGGGTGGTGCTTTCCCAGCACTCGGGAAGCAGAGGCAGGTGAATCTCTGTGAGTTTGAGGCCAGCTTGGTCTATAAGAGATAGTTCCAGGACAGGTTCCAAAGCTATAGAGAAACCCTGTCTCAAAAAACCAAATAAATAAATAAATAAATTTAAATATTTATTGTTTTTTCCTACCTAAAGGAATAAATATTGCCAGGCTGTTGTTCTTTTGAAAAACTACAACTCCCAGACTCCTCCTGGACTATGGTTGCCTGTGCGTGCACCTGTGCGCAGGTATGGGATATCCTTCCCAGATACCCTTGTGCTCCCCGTTAAAAGGCAGGGCCACACGAGGCCCTCCTCCCCCTCGTTCTGCCTTTCCTCATGTGTCCCCCACGTTCCTCTGCCCTTCTGTGTTTCCCTCCCCCATTAAAGTGGACCCACGTGGGAGCCGCCGTGTCGTGTCTGTGTTTGTTCCGCCGTGCGTGTCTGTCCTGTGCCCCGTGTTAAGAAGAACACCCCCTGCCTTTATATTTTTTAAGAAGAACACAGGCGGTGCTGGTGCACACCTTTAATCCCAGCACTGGGGAGACAGAGGCAGGTGGATCTCAGAGAGTTAGAGACCAGCCTGGTCTGTGGAGCTAGTTCCAGGACAGACAGAGCTACACAGAAAAATCCTGTCTTGAAAAACCAATCAATCAATCAAATAATCTAAGAAGGGGCTCGTGAAATGGCTCAGCAATTAAGAGAACTGGCTGTTCTCACAGAGGACCCAGGGTACAGTCCCCAGCACTGGAGGATCTGAAGTACCTTCCAGCCTCTGAGAGCATTGGACGCGCGCGCGTGTGCGCACACACACACACACACACACACACACACACCTGTTACTGCAGTAGTCTTTTTTGAGAGGGCCAGGGAGCCAGACCAGAGCCATGAAAGGTTTCTAACGGACCCTGCCAGGGACCAGGCCTTGGTTTCAGTTTCATGGGACCAGCTGGAATTGAGCAGTTCCTGGGAAAGCTACAACCCCGGGGCAACCAATCTGAGGGTGCCCCACAGGTTGTGCAAGTTTAAGAGAACTAGAGACAATTTCTCTGGGCCACCAACCAATCCTATAACAACTCCCAAACTGTCTAAAACCATCAACTAATCAGCCCCCAGACTAATCTCTCCTCCCTGGAATTCCCCTAGCCCGGTTTAAAAGGGGTTAAAAGGAGACTGTGGGTTTCTCTCAGGCCGCCATGCGCCACTGCAATGTTAGAGCTAATAAAGAGCTCTTGTTATTGCAGAGGTGACGGTTGGTCTTTTCTTGGGGGCTTCTCTCGGACCCTAACACCTATGGTAGCCTGGGCTACATGAAAACTTGCTTCAAAAATGAATCAAAACTGTGAGACTGGATTATCAATGTGGAAGGAAAATAACATTTTGATCTTGATAGAAATGAAGTTAGGAGCCGGGCGGTGGTGGCACACGCCTTTAATCTCAGCACTTGGGATCAAAGGTGTGCACCACCACCGCCATGCACAACTCTAACACATTTTATGTGTTTATTTATGTATGGTGGGTGCTCACACATGCCCCAGCACCCGTCTGGAGTTGGAGACATGGTCCCGGGAGTCAAACTCACACTGTCAGGCTGGGCAGCAGGCACCTTTCCCACGGGGCCACCTCAGCTGACTTTGTTATAGTGAATGCACACACAGCAGCTCGCACACATCACACGACACTGGGAACTCTGCCTGACTGTTCTCAGGATCCTTGTTACACACATCCCACCCACTGTTGTCCCTGTTCTCTAGGCTTAGGGACAGTGCCCCCCACTGCCTCTCAGCCTGGCATCATGTGACAGCCAGAAGCCATATGGTGAGAGTTTCACTCTTCACTGCCTACAGAAGTCCCACCGCTTAGTGATTATGAAAATCTAATCATTTGATTTCATGTGTCTGGGTATTTTGCCTGCATGTATGATTGTGTACACATGTGTGCATGGTACGCTCAGAGGTCAGAGATAGACATCAGATCTCTGGGGACAAGAGGTTCAGACGGCTATGAGCCATTGTATGAGTGTTGGGATTCGAACCCAGGTCCTCTGAACTGATGCGGCACCCTCCAGCTGAATGTGCATCTGGCCCTGTAGGAAAGCCTTGGGAGCTATGTGGGATGCTGGGAAGATGGCTTTGTGAATGAAGAACCTGCAAAAAGGTGG
The DNA here is from genome assembly GCF_000317375.1 of Microtus ochrogaster. Lineage (NCBI taxonomy): Eukaryota > Metazoa > Chordata > Mammalia > Rodentia > Cricetidae > Microtus > Microtus ochrogaster. The sequence continues at coordinate 1,642,498 of NW_004949179.1, forward strand.
AAGCAGAGAACTGACGGCACAGACTTGTCCTCAGTATTCACGCTGACTGGGGCACCCGAGACACACCATAGACAATAGCGATCAGCTGGGAGTGTACTCGGTTAGCGTGGACAAGGCCCTGAGTTCCATGTACACCACCCATATATCGGAAGCTGGAGGCAGAAGAATCAGGAGTTTCAGGCCATCCTGAGCTACAAAACCGGTTGGAGGTCAGCCTAGGCTACATGAGACCCCCTCTTAAAGGGAGCAAAAAACTGCCATCTGTAAACAGGATAAAAGCAGAATTTCAGGGGAGGAAGTAAGTTTTCTGGGGTTACTTGACAGCCAGGTGGCGTGCCAGACCCCAACTTGACACAAAACTGTGGCCCCTGTCTGCCTGGCCAACCTGGAGCCATGGGTGGTTGGGCCCCAGCTGCAGCCCCCAGTACCACTGCCCCACCCCCATGGCTGGCCAGGAAGAACCAGGAATTACCGGGTGGCTGCAAAGGCCAAAGGTCACATAGGGTTTCCTGTCTACCCCTGGGAACTTCCTCCTTCCCAACCCCACACCCGCCTGCCTAGCTCCTTCCCCATCCCATCCCTTCCCAGGCTTCTGGACCCCACAGCTACCACCTAGCCAGCTCCTGCCCTGGCCCCAACAGGTTAGGGCTGCCCGGAGGCAGGGACAGCACAGTGGGGTTAGCAGGTAAAGATTTCAGAAAACTCTCCCAGAGCTTTGGGGGGCACCCTCAAAGTCCTTTTCTCTGTGACCCTGAATTCTCACATCTTTGTCTGGGAGTTGTTCCACAGAGACCCTAGACCCTCCTCATGGAACCCCATCTACCAACAAGGCTCCCTGCCACCTCCTGGGACCCTGAAATCACAGCAGGCCAGAAACTAAGAATACTCTAGTCAGAGAGGGGGAAACTGAGGCACAGACTGGAGCAACCCTTGTCAGAGTTCACAGAAGCCTTTCTCCCCTTTCCCCACTCCAAGATCCTGCTCTCCTACTTCGGATCCCACAGATATTTTTGGAGTGTTGGGGGGAGTCTAGGCAGGGTCTCCAGCTCTGAGCCACGCCCCAGCCCCTCCATGTGGAAGTCTAGGCAGGAGTTCTTTTT
>NW_004949179.1:1643697-1646041 GCF_000317375.1 Microtus ochrogaster
TTTTTTTTTTTTTTTGGTTTTTTCGAGACAGGGTTTCTCTGTGGCTTTGGAGCCTGTCCTGGAACTAGCTCTGTAGACCAGGCTGGTCTCGAACACACAGAGATCCGCGTAGGCAGGAGTTCTAATGCTGAACCAGGCCCTAATCCTAGAGCACTCTGGGGACACCTATGTGTGCGTGCTGGCCGAGTATTTGTGGGAGGTGGTACCACTGTCCACCAAGAATCAGGCCTCTGTGAGGCTCCTCTGTGTAATAATTGAGTACCTACTGTTGCCCATAATGGAAACCGTCCCCGGGGCTCCTGGGTGGGAACTCACTCCCACATCCTTTGCCTTGGGTCCCAAACTCCTGGTGTGGGGGTGCCTGAGAGCTGCCCCAGGGTTGACTGTTGACAGGGGGCACCTTGGTGACCTGGGCATGTTTGAACCCAGCCTGCCAGAGTAACGACTGGGCCACGGGGCCAGTCTCTTGTCACAGCTGTGCCTCAGCTTCCCCTCCCACGTAATGGGCCTAAGCACGGGCTATGACTGAGAAATAGTCCCAAGTGCAGAGTCGATTGCCTGGCCGACCTAATTTGGGGTGTTGGTGGAAACTAAGGCAGGCCAGGCAGAGGAGGCCAGTCCAGCCACCCAGCAGGAGCCGCACCCCTCCATCTATCACCTCTGCCTAGACTATCAGTCCTCAACAGCCAGGGTGGGATTGTTGTGATAACCCACAGCCCCCATTTCCTCCTGGCCAGGAAGGAGCCTGGCAGAGGAAGTATTAAGAGAAGTAATATAAACACTCCCCCTGCTTGGCGCAGCCCAAATCTGGCCAGGCAGGCGAGGGACAGTGAGCCTGCCCGACTGACACTGCGCAAATGGGGCTTGCCATGGATCGCAGCCCGTACTCCCGCACGGGGGACGCGGCTCGTGGCTGCTGGTACTACCTGCGCTATTTCTTCCTCTTTGTGTCACTCATCCAGTTCCTCATCATCCTGGGCCTCGTCCTCTTCATGATCTACGGCAACGTGCACGCCACCACGGAGGCCAGCCTGAAGGCCACCGAGATGCGCGCTGACAGTCTGTACAGCCAGGTGGTGGAGCTGTCGGCCGTGAAGGCTAACCTGACCAAACAGCTGAACATCAGCTTGCACGCCAAGGAAACGGTCATGCAGATGCTGCTGAGTGCCAAGCGCGAGCTGGAGCGCCTCAACGCCAGCTTCCGCCAGTGCCAAGGCGACCAGGTAAGAGGCGGCCTGTGTGCCCTGGGCCGCAGCACCGGGTGTCCCCAAATTCTAAACTGCACCTGAGAAAACGTAGCTAGTCCTCCCGTTCTTTGTTTCCAACATAGTCTTATGTAGTTCAGGCTGTTCTAGAACTTGCTGTGTAGCAAAGGATGTCCTTGAGCTCCCGACCCTCCTGCCTTTGGGATTACAGGCCGGTGTCGGTGTCGCCAGGCCTGGTTCATGTGGTACATGCTACACCAGAGAGTGACAGCCTTTCTCTCTCCTTAACCCCAGCCCCAGATAGGGCCTCACTATAGAGCTCCCCAGGCTTGTTTAGATCTCACGGCAATTCCTCTGCCTTAGTCTCCTGAGTGCTGGGGTGACAGTGGTACCTCACGGGCTGGTGAGATTCTTTAACAGTGTGATCGCCTGCCAGAAAGGGTCTGCTGCCCGCAGCACGATTTTTAAAGTTCGGTTTACTTATTCCGCATGTATGTATGCCCACCCGCCATGTTGGTGTGTGGAGGTCAGAAGACGCCCTTCCACTGTGTGGGCACCAGAGATTCAGCTCAGGTTCTCAGCTGAGCCACCTTGAAGGCCTGACCACTCTGGAACTCATTGTATAGAGCAGGCTGGCCTTGAACTCACAGAGAACCACCTGTCTCTGCCTCCTGATTACTGGGATTAAGGCCACTATACCCTACTCTCTGGAATTCATAATTTCGTGGCTAGGCCCGTCCACTCCAGAGGCAGAATACCCTCTCAAGAAACTTTCTGGGTGAAAGCGGGGTGGGAGCAGGTGCAGACCCCAGCATTGTCCACTGCAGTTGGGGTTTAGCTGGGGTCCTGCTCTTGCCAGTGTCTGCCCTGTGTCTGCTCACGGCAGCTTCACAGAGACGGGTAAATGGATTCTTCCTCAGTGTGACCCTGACGAACTGAGCCCAGGCGTGGCTCAGAGCTCAGCTCTTGCCCAGCATGCATGAGGCCCTGTTCCATCCCCAGCACCCACCACACAACCAAAAGGAATGCCATCCTGGGGCGTGGTAGCACACACTTGTCACCTTACTGCCTAGGAGCTGGAGCAGCAGGAGCTCAGGACAGCCTAGACTACGTAGACTACATAAGATACACGGGGGGGG
>NW_004949179.1:1646295-1647821 GCF_000317375.1 Microtus ochrogaster
AGAGGGAGGGGGAGGGAGACAGAAAACACTGAGGGAGACAGAAGGAGGGAGGGAGGGAGGGGGAAAGAGAGACGGCGGGGGGGCACTGAGAACACTGAGAGAGACAGAGGGAGGGAGAGTATAATTCCATAATTTGAGAATAAAATGTATAAGGGTGTGTGCTCACCTAATTATCTTCCCCCTACTCCTCTTAAACTCTTCCTTTCTCATCGGTGAAGCAACTCTGTCCTCTGAAAAGAGCTTCCAGGGAACTGCAGACCTGTGGACTGATTTAAATGACAGGACCAGGATTCCCTTCTCACGTGTTTGCCCCCCAACACATACCCAGTTTTCCACCTCTAAAATGAACGATCTCTTAACCAAGTAGAGTATATCTAACCTCACTACAGTAGGGAAAGGCTTAACAAAAGGATTCTTTCTTTTTTAACCTTGGTTCTTACCTATCGATCTCCTTCTTCTCTGAGGTATTGGACTATTGGACATTGCTGCAGTTCGAGTCTAAAAGGCCTGCTGTTGGGCCTCTGAGAGGTGACCGGATCATAGGGGAGTGGGCTAGTCAGGAGGCAAGACTTCTCTACCATGGTTTTCTCTTACCATTTTTGCGTTAACACAAGCCGACAGTGAAATTGCCACTGAGCAAACCTGGTAAGGAAGCCTCGGTGACATCCTCTTTGGGTTAGGTCGCTGTGACACCTTGAGGCAATTCAGAGCGAAAACAGTTCATTTGGCTTCCAGGTTAGGCACACTCCATCACCGAGGGAAGTCAGGACACTGGGTAAAGTGGAGATCATGCAGGAATGCTGCTTACTGACTCGGTCCCAGACTCTCATCCAACTCTCTTCCTTCTTCCACTCGGGCGTACCTGCCCAGGTACGACAACACATATGTACGTTGGTTAGTAATCAATAAAATACCCTCACAGAGACACCGAGTCTCACACTGAGAGACATGGGGGTGGGGTGGGAGAGAGGGAGAAGAATGAGGAGGAGAGAGAGAGGAAAGAGAGAGGGCGTTTTAGGTCCTTTCCCAGGTGGGGCTGAAGCCATTGCGTCCTGTGCCTGTCACAGACCTGAGATCCTGGAGACAGCAGTCCCCACACAGACCCCAGAGTGTCAGGCACAGCTGACCATGTTCACCCAACACCTCCCGACACCACAGTGAGACCAGGATGCTGCAGCCTCCGGCAGCTTCTGGCCCAATAACAGGGGTGCTGGCAGCCGCCAAATTAGGGGTAAAGCAAGGATTCCCCTGGAGAGGACAGGGTCCTAGGGTGGCCCAGGATAGTAGTCTCCTCCTTGAGACCAGTCTGACAGGGTGCACAGTCCCCTAGCCACTTGCCACCCAGGGTCAGGATCATTGCCAACACCCACCTGGCACCCCACACTCCCTCACTGGAGAACACAAGGTCCAGGCTTCTGGGTTTTACTTTTCCCAGAGGCTCCTCAATGCTAAGTGAGCACTGTCACCTTGTCATACCCCAGCCCTGATTCTACATTTTTATTTATTTTTTTTTTTTTTTGGTTTTT
>NW_004949179.1:1648051-1650874 GCF_000317375.1 Microtus ochrogaster
CTTTGGAGCCTGTCCTGGAACTAGCTCTGTAGACCAGGCTGGTCTCAAACTCACAGAGATCCGTCTGCCTCTGCCTCTCGAGTGCTGGGATTAAAGGCGTGCGCCACCACCGCCCGGCCTGGGCTACATGACCTCCTGACTCAGGACACTGCGGTTCCTTGGCAAGCTGCCTTCCCTATGGTGGCCAGGAGCCCAGTGGCCACCCGAAATGCACCTTACTGGTGTCTGTCTTGTCTCCCTTCCCCAAAAGACAAAGAAATGTGACTTTTTCGGCCATGCTTCCTCTTCCTCTGCCTCCCCCCCCCTTGTGCCTCATCTCTGTTTTTGTTTTGAGATAAACTCTTACCGAGTCGCCCAAGATGACCTTGAATTTAGAGTTTCCTCCTGTGTGGACTGACAGGCGACAGTCACAAACCACATTTTGCTTCTGTGGTAGTGGGCACAAAACCCAGGGCTTTGTGCTTGCTAGGCAGACAGCTGAGCCCCAATCTCAGCCTCTGTGTTTTAACCCTAGCACTTAGGAAGCACAGGCTGGAGGACCTCCGAGAGTGGGAGGCCAGCCTGGTTCATACAGGGAGTTCCAGGGCAGCCAAGGCTCCAGACCCCATCTCAAACAAACAAACAAACAACAGACAAGACCGCCTTTCTCTGTGATCCAGGCTGGCCTCTAACTCCTGGGGGTTGTCTTACTCCATCCTGAGGTTACAGGTAAGAGGTGCCACACCTGGTGCATGAGGCTGGGGTTTGAACTCGGGGCTTTCTGAAAGTCCCTCACCAACTGAACGGGCTCCAAGCACTCAACCAATGAAGGAGCTCCAGCCAAGCTCTAGTCAAACTTTTGGAGGTCACCCAGACCTCCAACCCTCTAAGGGTGTGGAGGGGGCCACTGTGTGTGTGGCCCTGGAGATGGGTGCTCAGCCGTGTTGTATGCCCACACCTGCAGGCCACCTACGTAAACTACCACCGGTTCATGGCCGCCATCATCCTGAGCGAGAAGCAGTGCTGGGAACAGGTGAAGGAGAACAACAAGACCTGCGAAGGTAAATGCGGGTCCTGGCGGGCGGGTGGGGAGTGGAGGACGACGACAACCTCAAAGCTTAGGGGCCAGCCTGGGCTCACTCCCCCCCCCCCCCGCAGCCTTGCTCTTCAAGCTGGGCGAGAAGGCAAAGACGTTGGAGATGGAGGTGGTCAAGGAGAAGGCTGTGTGCGCCAAGAACAAGGAAAGCCTGCTGGCGGAAAAGCAGCGTGTGGAGGAGCAGCTGTCGGCCTGTGGCAAAGCGCGGGAGCGGCAGCAGCAGGAGCAGCAGGTGATCGAGGAGCAGCTGCGCAAGGTGCAGTCCATGTGCCTCCCGCTGGATCACGACAAGCTCCATGCGGATGCGCTGAGTATCTGGCGGGACTCGTTGATCCCGCGATCCCTGGATGGCCTGGGCTACCACTACCCTTCGTTGGCACCCGAGATCGTGTCCCTCCGCCGGATGTGCGAGCACCTGCCCACTCTCTTGAGCAACAAGGTGGATGAGATGGCGCGCGGGCTGCGCATGAGCATCGAGCGTGTGACCCGCGAGAACGCGGAGTTGCGGCGGCAGAAGTTGGAGGTGGAGCGCGGGGCTCAGAGCACGCAGGAGGCGCGGGCGCGTGTCGAGACGGAGGCGAAGGCACGCGAGAGCCAGCTGCGGGCGGAGTGCGCGCGCCAGACGCAGCTGGCGCTAGAGGAGAAAGCATCGCTGCGCTCGCAGAAGGAAGGCCTGGAGCGTGAGCTGGAGGCGCGCAAGCGCGAGCTGGAGCAGCTGCGCACCGAAGTGGACGTGCGCATCAGCGCGCTGGACACCTGTGTCAAGGCCAAGGTGGGTCTGGTCGGCTGGGTGGAGATGGGAGCCCTGGGAACAGTGGAGTCCTGGAAGGGTCAAACTGGGAGTGGGTGGGAGCTGAGGACAGAGATTGCCACTGAAGGAAGGAAGCTGGGTCAGGGTTAGGGCCAGGTGAACTTAGCTCTGGCCAGATGGTGGGAACCGGGTTTGGAGTGGAGTTGAGTCCAACTGAAGGATCAGGGGTTCGCTGAGGGTTGCAGGTGATGTCAGCCTTGTGGTGGCCTCGATTTCCCGCCTAAGTTAAGCTCCTCCGTGATGCCTCAGGATGGTCTGGGTTAAGATCTAGGTTCCTTGAGCCAAGCATGGTCTCTAATCCCAACACTCAGCATTCACGAGCAGAAGGACCTCTATGACTTCGAGGCCAGCCTGTTCTAAATAGTGAGTTCAAGGACAGCCAGGACTACACAGAGAGACTGTCTCAAAACACAAACCATCATCAACAAAAAAAAAAACCAACCCAACTAGGTTGCTTAGGCATTTGCAGGGCACAGAGGGCACCAACTCCTCCAACCTCTCCTTCTCTTTCTCCAGTCACAGCCAGCCACCCCGCCAAGACTCTTCGGCCCACCCCCAAACCCTCCGCCCATAGGTGAGTGACAACCAGAAGGGTCAGGAAACAGGACACCTGGCTCCCCACCCCATCTCTCCTCTCCGAGGCTGCTCACACGAACCCTCATTTTTCCTGCAGATACTGCTAGTCTGGAGGACTTCAAGAAAAAGATCCTGGAGTCCCAGCGTCTCCCAATGGTCAACCCCGCAGTCCCACCCAGGTGAGATACCCACCCGCTGAGATCCATCCCAGAACCATGGATAAAGAGGGAGGCAGAATTCACACTTTCTGCCTCTATAATGGAGGGATGGCAGGTATACCAGGGCATAATGGAGTGCCTGCTGTATACTAGGGCATGGCAAGTATACCAAGGCATAATGGAGTGCCTGCTGTATACTAGGG